>NC_051396.1:50667974-50682974 GCF_015228065.2 Penaeus monodon
AACATTCAAAACAGCAGTTTCTTTCATAAAATTTCAACTAATTCTAAACTTAAAAATCATCTCGCGGGCCGGATTGAACCCGTTGGGGGGCCTGTTTTGGGCCCGCGGGCCGAAAGTTGAACCCCTTTATAATAGTATATGATAGTCCCCAATAATATATAGTTAATATGCATGTTTAGTAAATATATATTTTAGTAAAAAAATATATTTAATATATATTTTTAAAAAGACATAATAGTATTTATATATATATATAATTATATTTATATAATATATATATATATATATATATATATATATATTTATATATATTATTCTTATATTATATATATATATATATATTATTTATATTTATATTATATATATTTTATTAATATTTAAATTATATATAATAAAAATATAGTATATAAAAGCATATATATGTTTAATATAATATATATAGTTTTGTATGATATTATAGTATTTTTAAGTTATATAAGTATATATTAGTATAAAGATATAGTATAAAATATATTAATATATATATATATAAAAATTATAATATAATATTATAATATATATTTTATATATATATAATATATATATATTATATAATTATATAGTATATAACTACAATACTAGAATATAAATATACTATATTATATATATTATATGTATATACTATATGTATGTAGTATATATATATAACAGCATATATATATAGTACACATAAGTAAAATTATTTTTTATATTATACTATATATCAAATAACTATTATATATAATATATCGTATATAAAATAGTATAAAAAATTATATATATAATATATTTTAATATAAATAATACATACTATATAGTATTTTAATATAGATTTTACTATATAATAATTAATATTATATATATATATATATATATATATATATATATTAATAAAATTTTAATTTAGTATATGTGATAGAAATTATATATATAGAAATTATTTTTAAATTGCATTATATATAATACTAATATATTTTAGTATATTTTACTAATATATAGTTATTATACTATTTTGGGTATTTGTTCACGCGCAGGTGATGTGAAGCGATGGTGGGTAGCCTAGATAGTTTAAGTGCTTGCATGCCTTGCTTGCAGCTTCCATCCGGGCTAGCTCAGTGCGAAAAAGGGAGCACTTTTGCATAAGTCTCCCCTGCCAGGTCAAGGCTCTCCATCATAAGACTTTACAGTCCCTCCCGTGGCCCCCCAGGGGGAAACGGGGCCCTTGCGATCCCAGGCTAAACTGGGGGGGATCTCAGAGCAGCAGGGGGCCCCAGGGTACGGAGCTATGGCCCACCGGTGTGTGGACATGCTTGGCTCCGCCCCCCCCGGGGAAATGGGGGGCTCGGGGGAAACCAGAGGACCACCCGGGCTTAAACCGGGCGTCTTTCCGGGTAGGCGTTTGGGAAACATCCGTCCTTGCGGCAGGATGAGGGGGTTCCCTTGCATTGGGGGAAATTTGAGGCGACGGGGAGTTGAGGTGGCTGCCTCTCAGGGGTTTAAAAGGGCCTCGTAGCAGCACGATCAGTGGGGGTGGGTACCCCTCTATGGGGGTCTGCAGCGATGGTCCCACCCCCGGGGTGTACCAAGCCATCCCCCAGCCGATTCACCCCTGGGTAGTTGAGGTGACACGGTTGATGAGCTATTAGGCTTGAGATAAAGCAGTTTTGGCTTCATGTTCTTATTGCGTATCCCGAGTATATAAAATTGTGTAAAGAGGCGTTCTACGCCAAACGACATCTGTGGCAGACAATTCCCCCCGGGGCGAGATATTGCATTGTTCTGGGTGACTTCAATGCGGTATCCGGCTGGAACGAGCTGGCTATGAGATGTTGTTGGCCCCCCAGGGCCCGGGGAGCTGCCCCCAACCGCGAGACTACCTCCTTTTTGGGGGACTTTGCTAAGTCCCTGAAAATGAGGATCTCGGGCTCCTGGTACCGGCTCAAACCTGCCCCCTGGACATGGTCAGTGATACGGGTACGGGGCCAAGAGATTGACCACATTCTTTTTACATGCATGGAGGATTCTCCAGAACTGCGGGGTTTTTACCAACCCGAGTTCTGTGGCACTGCCCATAGGCGGGTTTGTGGTACCCTGCGGGTCCATTAAAACTCCCCCCCTTTAGTGGCCCCCCTAAGTTATTTCCCCTGGACAACTAAGGGAGGAGGAGTTTGTCCAGGTTCCCATGGCGTCTCGACCGATTTATAGAACTCGACAACCTGACAGCCCAGTTGGTTGTGGGGGCTCTTCAAAGGGTATCACTCGAAGCACTCGGAGTCCCTTGGGGTACGCCCGAGGCAAAGGGAAATTCCATCTCCCCGGAGACATTAGAGGCCCCTGAAGCGTGTTGCAAGGATTGGTGAATGGGGAAACAAGTCAGCATGTTCCCTGGTCGTAGGGGTGGGCACTGCTGAAAGGGGAAAAGGAACAGTTCTCAGGGAATCTTGCTAGGAGTCGAAGGCCATTTTCTTGGAAATGACCTTCGCCCGCTACCAAGCCCTGAGAAAAAAAGAAAATCTAAGCCCTCCTCACAAAGACTGCATCCAATCAGTGGTGGACAGATCATCTCAGATCATGTTGGGGGTTTGTGAAGTTGGGGATATTTTGAAATTGTACCAGGTAGACCCCCCCAAAAGTTAGTTGGATGCAAGCGGTCCCCATTTCCCGTGCCGGACCCACCCATCAGCGAGGAAAACCCCCTACCCTAAAAAGGTTAGGATGGTGATTTCAACTGAAGAGGGGAAAGCTGCAGGCATATGTGATATCCCCCTGAATGCTAAAAGGGTGGGGGGGAACTAAGGCTTGGGGCCCCGGCATAGGTCCTGACTGCCCTTGGATCTGGTACCATTCCCCCCGGGCCTGCTAGGGGTGTGGGGCTCCCTCTTGGGAAAGGGAAAGGGGGTCGTTTGGGTTTAGCAAAAATACCGTGGATTACACTGCCAGCATACAGGCAAGGTTTCCCCCCCCATTCTTTTGAAACGGATTGCAATCACCTTACTGGGCATCAGAGATTGGGCAGTCTGGATTCACTCCTGGAAGTCCCACAATAGACCGTATACTACGCTTCGAGTAATTATGGAACGCCTTCATGATTTGGTTTTGGGTTTCTTGCAGCCCACATCGGGCCCCAAGAAGGCGTTTTAGTCCTGAGACTCAGGGGAATTTCCCACACAGATTATTGGCCTAATAGCAAGCCTTTTTACTGGACGTATAAAGAAAGTGCTGTAAATTGTGGTTTGGGGATGTCAAACTTCTTCCCGTTAAATTTAAGGGTGACTCAAAGGTGTGTCCTTGCACCCCTTTTTTAAAAACCTGTATGGGCTATAATGGGCAGAGCTACGAGCCAAAATCAGGTGGAGCAAAATAGGCAATATCAAGGGCTCAGGGCCTGATTTGCCGACGATGTTTTCCATCCTATTGAGTCCTTGGGTCAAGGTGGCGGGTCTTGATGCATTTTGCAAGGGGGCGAAATCCTAGCCCAGAGGGCTCCCGGACCAAACCCAAAATTCAGGACTTTGGGGGGCCCCTTAGGGGAACCCCTTCAGTCAATCCCGCTTGCGCGAGGAGTTGAAGTTTTCAGAAAATTTTTCATACCTTGGAGGGAGTCCATATCTCGGGTTGTCAGACCAAAAAGTCATTTTACGGGTTTGGGCTGGGAAAAAAGAGCCAGAACTCGATCAACAAGAGCGTTTGGAGATTTGGTAATATGCAGAACGGACCAACTGCGCGTCTACAAGGCCTGATATTCCAGTTTGCTCTATGGGCAGCGAAAACCTGGACGCTATCCAAGTGCCTTGGAGTCTCGCCTTGATGCCTTTTGTAACAAGTCCTCGCCGGATCATGGGGTAAGTTGGCAGGAACCACGTGTCCAACCGGCGGTACACCGTGAGATGGCAGGGACTGTTACTTGCCTAATACGGGATAATTCATTTTTTTGCAACTCAGTCTATATGGCCACCTAGCTCGTCCTCCCTATGGACGACCTGAACACCAGGTGTCTCTCGCGAGGACAACCCTTGGGTGGAGGAGACCTGTGGACGTACTAGGAGATATGGCTTGGGCAGCTCGACGAGGACCTGTCGTGAGGAACTAGAGATGGGACGTGTGCCTGCCTGGAGATCGCCCGAGGGATCCTCGTGGCGGAAGCGTAAGGTGGATGCGGCCATGGCCCCGTCGGCGTTAGCCCCCTTGATGATGATGATGAGATTATATTACATATATTTTTTAATTTTTTAAATAAAACATATATATATAATATATATACTTGTGTAACAATATATATACATATATATCTACATATATAATACATTAATATACATATATATACACATATAGATACACATATATATACACATATATACAACTATATCTATACATATATATACATATATATTAACATAATATATACATATATAATACATATAGATATACATATATATATACATTACTATATAGACATATATATATACATATATATATACATCATATAACTACATATATATATACAATATATACACATATATATACACATATATAATACCAATATAACATATATATACTACATATATATATATACATATATACCTAACATAATATATAACATATATATACATTTTTAGACATATACGTACATTATACATACATATACATATACTATATATATAATAATATATATATATATAGATTATATATATATATATATATATATATATATAGTATATATATATATATACCATTGTAATGTAGATAAGATGTATGTAGGTATATAAATGTAAAGGTAGATTATAGATAATGATTAACTTATATCGAGAGTATGTTTTTCCTGTCATGAGAACTGGATGACATGAGAGAAGCAGGTGACAATTCTACACAATAAAATTTGTTTTAGGACTGAAGAAAAAATTTGCTAAGGCATAAATTGGGTAGCGTATTTCAGCTGAATGAATCTCGTCGACAAAGGCTGTGTAGTAAAGGAATCCCAAGAATGAATTGAAGACAAACCTTGACATTTCTGAGAGCCTTAATAAACTATTCTGGCATGGCTCCATATAGGTCTCTGGCCACGAATATCCTGTGATCGCCTCTTAATTCCACCTGTTCCAAGAATTTTTCTTTTAGTGCAGTATGATAAAATAATCTACTATGCTAATCAATGCACAGTAACTTTTAAAAAGGTTATTTACTTTTCTATTTCCAAATTCTATGGCAATTATCAAAACCTGCCCCAGTCTATTGATACAGTATGACCTCATAATTGCCCTACCTAGCGATATCCTCTGATATGGGCGTCCAAGTGTTGTTGCTATAGATTTGGCTATGCTCGTCTTCCCAACACCTGGAGGCCCAACAAAGCACAAGATGGGTCCTTTGAGATCACCACGGAGCTGTTTGACAGCAAGGTATTCCAACACTCGGCGTTTAACCTGAAAAAAATTAGGAACTGTTGTATTATGTCTGCCAATAAGCAAACACAATTTAAAACCAATTTTCATTTACTACTTCTATGGTAAATATAGACAAATTTTTACTTCCAACTGAAAGATTCTTCAGTAGAGAATGACTTAAAATGATAGGAAAGAAAGAAAGATAGAAAGAAAAAAAAAAATTTTCATAAGGAACCTTTTTCTTTTGTCTCTACACTACCTTCTCCATCCCATAGTGATCAGCATCCATGTCGGCCCGTGCTTTGCTGATGTTACAGGTCTCTCTGACTGTGGCAGACCAAGGTAAGTCCACCATGAGCTCCAGGTAGTTCCTTGTCATAGAATACTCTGGCATGTGGGGAGCCATGCGTTTCAAGCGTCCTAGCTCCTTAAGTGCTGCCTACATGGGGGACAAATACAGGTATTATTGCTGTTGAATAATGAAGAAAAAAAGAAGAAATGGGGGAAGAAGAAGGAAAAACACAGTAATTTTTCATGGCATGATGTATGCAACTAACATTCTGACATTGATACATTGATATGAATCTTTGAATTAAGTACCAATGCATTGATGACATAAATGGGTAGATCTTCAAGTCAGCAAGGATGTAAAAAGGATGAATAATGCAAATGTAAATTATTAATGTGAATAAATGAATGGTATAAAAGATGAAAAAATAATTCCTCATATCTGCTGAAATTATTACGATATCATTATATTTTTATTTGTATCTTTATGAGTTTCTGATGACTCTTTCCTTTTCTCATCCTTACATAGGAAAGACTGACTATCCTATAATACAATATACAGGAGAGGTTTTCTTTCCTTTACCTGCCTCAGCCTTTTCACATTCTATCCCTGGGTTTATTTAATAATTCCCTACCCAATCTATAAACTTATCTATGATGCTTCGGTTTTAAAGCTCATGTCTCGTCCTTCCTATAAAACCCCATACCTTCCTTGCATCATCAGGCATGTTTGCTTCCTTGATCTTTGTCTCAAACTCCGCAATACCATCTTCTCCTTCATCATCAAACTCTGGGTCCGGCGACAGGTTCCTCCCCCCTCTGCTGATTTTGACGATCTGGTTCTCCTTGTTGTTGGTTTCGTCTCCTGCTGCTTCACGCACATCCTACAGAGAAAGCATTTGGGGGAGAATTTAGAATCAGAAGTATAAAGGGCATCACTTATATTAAAGAGAATTGATAGCGAAGAGAAAACTGTAGAGTCTAAGGTAGGCATAAAAACAGTGGTACACAACATGTGCACTGAAGTTGGAGTCCGTTTCATGTAAGATATAGCAGTAAGGTTAATTCATGATACGAGGTCCTATGAAGGGCAATATTTGTATTCAGTGATGAATTACTAAACAAAGCTGATGCTCTATATATATGTGTGGGTATGTGGTGTGTGTGTGGTGTGTGGGTGGTGTGTGTGTGGCTGTGTGTTGTGTGTGTGGTGTGGTGTGATGTGTGTGTGTGTGTGTGGTGTGTTTGTGTGTGTGGTGTGTGTGTGTCGTGTGCTTTTTTTCACAAATGAATGCAAATTCTATGTAAAAATCATCAGTCTCCAGAAACTTTCAAATTCAATTTGCACAACATATTAAGATGGTGCCATCATTTTTTTATTGCTAAATACCAAAATAACAACAACAATTCATAATAATAATAATATAAATATAATAATAAATAATAATAATAATAACAGTAATAATGATAAAAAAACAATAATAATAACGATAAAAACAATAATATCAATAAATAAAAACAATAAACAATAATAAAAAAAACAATAATAATAGTAATAAAAACAATAATAATAATATAAAAAATTAATAATAAAAACAATATAATAATAATAATGATAATTATAATAATTAAAATAATAATAATAAGATAATTAATAAAAAATAATAATAATAATAACAATAAAACAATAATAAACAAAAAATTAATAATAATAATATAATAATAATAATAATAATAATAATAATAAAATATCCAAAGACCTTCTAGATCACACCTTCAGCCTGTGAATATGCCGTGAGTAGGAGTGGTAGGTACCTGATTCTAGTTGCAAGGTCCACAGGCATCCAGCACTTGCAACCTCTCGGGCAATGTCGCTTTACCAGGATGCAAACAACATCTGCTAGATGACGGCTGGAACCCTGCCACCAGATCCTGCAAAAGTCATACAACATGCAATGAGAATGTCTTTTAATTACACTGAAACGTGAAGAGGGGAACTATAATAATGGCATATATATACTGTACAATCATTTTATACTGGAATCCCTAGTAATATATAATCTATGTATCTAAAATGTGTCTAATATAAAGCGTAAAATTAAACCTTATCAGTGAGTTACCATTTAATCAATTTTAACTTTCAGTTTGGCAACTGCTGGCACAGATACATCAAGAAGTTCAATCAACTTGGAGACGCTTCCTTGAATTCTGAAATGAGTTCAGCATGTTGTGTGTCACACCTGCAATCCAATGAAACAATTTTTCAATTCCTGAATAAAAGGAATACAGTTTAAAAGATATGCTTTTTCATATAAATCAATTTTGTTTACTACAACACCAAATAATATTTTTTAACAGTTCCCAACTGCTTCAACCCTAGGTCCCTTCTCTATACCCCACTGCTGATCTCCTTGATATCATCTAGCTGCGTCACAAGCACCCACAGGATAGGTTGTTACTGGATGATGGCGTCCAAGCGAAACCGCAAATCCCCGTCAACAAAACAGTGTGTACGCGGGCCGAGGCAGTTTGTGCAGTAACTTGAACCACAACTCCAGCTAGGTACCTATTTCATGAGGTTCTTTAAGCTTTATCCTGGTTAGTAATGAAATGATGGTCATGAGTTAGTGAATGAATTTTGAAAAGGGGGAATATTATGTATTTACAGGATGGTTAAAGGCATGAATAAATAAGTGTAAGTTTTAATGTTGTTTTTATCTATTCCTAGTTCCTGCAGGGCTCTGTTACAGACTGTATCATATTAGGGTACAGAAATATGGTAATACTAAAAGCTAGTTGTATTACTTTCTTCAAGTGGAACATATGAATAAATTTGTCAAACAACTACAAGAAAAATAATCAGTCAATCAAATACATAAATAGACAAATTGAAACCATGCTTGTTTTTTTTTAAATGACAACAATAAATAAAATATAGGAAATCTCTACCTCACAGCCATCACAAGTTAAGAAAACCCAATAAACTCCTATGAAAAATAAGAACCCATTAGCCATTATTACATCTATCTGGCCCTTTGTCACGACTCCAATAACGTGTTGTCAGCTGATGACTGTCATCAAACGTTATCGCACCAGGGTTTAGCTAAAAGAATTGTATTGTTGTTAAAAGATTACTGGATAATAAAGGACATTAGTTTTAAACCTTCTATATTACGGCATAAAATATATTTGATATATGAAATCAAATATTATTGAGAAAATATATACAGTTGCAAGTTGGTGCCTGAATAAATCACCACAAAATTACAAGTATGAATACTACAATGAATAAAGTGTTGCGTGTTGCTGTGTGAAATTTAAAATACCAATGCACTAAAACAATAGTACATGATAATATAAATAAAAAATAACTTTATGAAAAATATTTCAGCCAGGAAAACAGATGCCTATAATGACTTATATATCAATGGAAATAACTAGAAGTATATTCATAAAATATAAAACCTATTACAATGAAATGTGTTTCATTTATCTATTAAATGAAGACAAATTTTATTTACAACTTCCATATGCCTGTTAAATTTTTTTTTTTTTTTTTTGGAGCGGCTGCTAGAATGATATTATTACTGTAAATTTAACAAAAGCAAATAAAAGATTAATATGGTTAATTACAAGTTATGATATTGTGCAAACATGTACTACCTCCTTTAAAACATTTTATATGTGAGCCTTCAGTTTAAGCGAGACTACTCATATATGTTACTTTTCATGGCAATATTAACAAAATTTTGGGGATTTCCATTTTATTTCAAAAATCTAATGAAAAAAAATATTTGACTTAAGGATCATACAAACTTAGCAAACAGTATGGGTACATATTTGTTTATAAATCTAATATCCCTAACTTACAGCCAAACAAAAATTTAGCCATGATACTGTAATTTATTAAAAGAATTTCATAATCTAAAACACATCAGCTGTATAACTAATTAATAAAAGAGTATCCTGTTACTTAAGGATGATTACATAATTCATTTGATATGTAATTATAATTAATCACAATCCGTACATATATGTTTCACTTATATACATGAGATCAACTCATTATTTATGAAACAATTAAACTGTCGTACTTCCTTATCCTAAGCAGATAAAGCCCAAAAATCGGAAAAAACAAAAAAATCCTAAGACATCAATCGTTCTCTCCGAGACCGAAAAATCACATTAGAAATAGCATTTTACATAAACTGCACATCCCAAAACAACAAGCAAAATACCCTACCTCTTCACCGTTGGTTAAAGGTATCCTGATAGTTGGATCCAGAAAGCAGGACACCATGTAAACGATTAATAAAGGTAGTTTTTTGGGAAGGGTTGATGTTGGTGTTTGGAGACATCGCGACAGCTGACTGACTATCAACAACAAACACTGTGTCCGAATGTCGACGAGTGACTTGGACTTTGACCGCGGTCGGAAGGGGTTGTTGAAAACGTACTAGGATACTACTTATTACTATTACTACTACTATTACTACTATTACTATCCTACTAATATTACTCTTACTACTATTACACTACTACTTACTACTGACTACTACTAATGCTTACTACTATACTGCTACTACTACGCTACCTACTACTACTATGATACTACTACTGCTACTACTACTACTACTACTGGCTTCTACTACTACTACTACTACAACTACTACTACTACTGCTACTACTACTATACTGCTACTACTACGACTACTACTACTACTACCACTACTTACTGTACTACTAATGACACTAATACACTACTGTACTGCTGCTGCTACTGCGACTACTACTAATAATACTACTACTACTGCTTACTGCTGCTACTACTACGACTATACTACTACTACTACCACACTACTGCTAACTACTTATACTTAACCTAATACGACTACTGCTCACTACGAATACTACTACTGATACTACGATAGCTACGATGCTGCTGCTACAGCTACGACTACTAATCTAATACGCTGCTGCTACTACTATACTACTACTACTACTAATATTTCTACTAGTATACTACTACTGACTATTTACTACTACTACTATTTAATGATTTTTATTCTGCCATATTATTAACACTATTATCATCATTATGAGACGTATTTAATGTGTGCTATTTCATCATAATGATAGTGTGTAATGATCGCGGTTGGTGGTGGTGGTGAATGATGATGACGATGACGATTGACATGACGTGAATGTGATGATGAGGATTGAGATGCTGATGATATGATGATGATGATGATGGTGTGGTAGTGGTGGTGATGACATGATGATGATGATGATGATGATGATGCTGATGATATGATGTGATGATGAGGATGATGATGTGAGTGATGATGAATGCTGATGATGATGATGATGCAAACAACAAAATATCAATAACAATAAATAATAACAACAGTAATAATGATACTAATAATGAAAATAATACCAAAAATTATAATAACTATCAATAAAAAGTGACTAAAATTGATAGTAAAACACTACTGCTACTACGACCTGCCTCAATAACATAATATGATACTAAACACTAGCAAACAACAACAACAACAAAATAACAATAAGGATAATAGAATAATAATAATAATTAATAATAATAATAATAATAACGATAGTAGTACTAATAATGGTAATAATTAAAAATGATGAATATTCATGATTCTTACTACTCGTCATTATTATTTTTTTCATAATATCATTATCATTATCATCCTTTTCATTTGCTATATTGGTTATTATTATGCTGATGATTATTTTTGTTATTATTACGATGATGATGTAGGATTGTATAGTCTCATCATTGTATCATACCACCAAAGGTGTCAAAAGCATGTCAAAACAAGTAAGAAAGAAAGTGGAAGTTGAAAAGCATCATTAGGCGCCGATCTGTGAACTTATAAAGAGTCGGAGAAGTACAATCTCTGAAGGCGATCTATTCCAAAGCTTACAGAATGACAGCAAAATTGTATATAGAAAACTGAGAGTATCGATTGGACTTGCATTTTAAATGTCATTGAAACTGCGGGTCCTAGAAACTCTGGCACCTCTGCAGGATGACAAAATACTGGTAAAAAACGGTATATAGAAGGGATGTGAATTATCGGTTTAAATCTTGTATAAGAAGAAGAGCCCCAGTTCCTGCAATTTCAATGGTCCAAAATCAAGCCAGGAAGGAGATACTAAATAGAGATAAAAAAAAAAAAAACGATCAAGCAGTTGTAACTGTGATTCTCCAGAAACATAACCAAAGGAGACAATACTCAAAATGAGAAAGTATGCAAGAAAAGAAGCTTTCGCGAGTAATGTATCATCTTCATAAATCTCCTTGCACTGCGAATGATGCCTGAAATAGATGAAAACGACCGGGCCATATTCCTAATTTGCAATTCAATTGAAACTTTGAATCAAGGGTTGCACCCAAGGAGCTTCAGTTTATCGCCTGAAGTGGATTAAGACTCCATTAATCAGCGGACTTGGATGCGAGCATCCTACGCCCAGGCTGACTCATAAACTATTTTCCTCGACTTCGTCTAGGATTTAACATCATACCCACCGAGGAGCACCACGATTGAATTATAATTCAGCGTCTACAGTGAGGGACTATTACCTACTATTTGCCCTAGTTGCTGGAGAAGGAATACCAGCATAGAGATGAGTAGTAGTATCATCAGCATATGCCAACATTTTATAGTAATAATACCGGGCCACATATTCGCTTGCATATAAAATGAAGAGCAAAGGGGCCAAGAACACTACCCTGAGGAAACCCAGAAGACACATGGGAATGACAGGATGACTCTCTACAAGTTAAAATATTTAAAACTTTACCACTGAAAGTACATTATTGTTATCATTATTATATTGTTATAGCTATTATTATATTAGGAATATTACTATTATTAGATATAACATTATTATTATTGATATCTTATTATTATCATTATTCATTATTATTATTATTATTATTATATAACTATGATTATTATTATTATTATAATATCATTAATAATCATTATCATAAATGTTATCATCGTTATTATTATCGTTTACTATTACTATTATTTTATTATCATTAATCATATTAATTGTTAGGATAATCCCCCCAAAAAATTGATTATTATTATATTATTATGTTATTATGTTATTATTAGTTATTATTATTATATATGAATATTATATTTTATTATTATAATTTAAAATATTTTTTATCATTAAAATCATTACTACTGTTTTATTATTCTATAATCATTATTAGATATTATTACTATCATATCATTATCATTACTAATATTGTTGTTGTTGTTATTATTAAATATTATCATTATTATTATGATTATCTTATTACTATTATTATTATCATTTACTGTTATTATTATATTGTTATTATATTAGATTATTATTATTATTACTTGTTATTCATGGTTATTATTATTAATTATTATTATTATATTATATATTATTATTATATTATTATTACTATAACACTAATTATATTGTTATTATAATTTTTTGCCTTTAGGGAAAAGAGCAAGGATACTGATTGTAATAATGATATAATATGGCTAATAATGATAGTAATAATACTTAATAACAATAAGAATAACGAATAATAATAATAATAATTAAATAATAATAATAATAATAAAATTAGCAATGATAAAAATGAGTAATGATGATCAATAATAATAACAATAATAATAAAAATAGCGATTAGGATGGTAATGATAATAATGATATAAACGAAAATGAGTATAATAATTATAATGATGAAAACAAATTGCAAATAACAATGATAAACATCAATAACACTAATAATAGTTTAAATAAAGATGCAACAACATTGCAATTTATTGTTTATAGGTTTATCACAATTATCAGTCACTAATTCACACAACATTGTTTCAAAAAAACTGGGGGCCGCATTAATATGATTTTATACGCCATTTTTAACTTTTTTTTCCTCCGCATCACGTTTTAGCTCTCTAATAAATGACTCTATCTCCCTACATGTAGAAAAAAAAAAATAGCTAGCATAAAAAGATTAAAAAAAAAAGAGAACTTTATTACCCTCTCGGCTAAGTCCAGTGTTTTTCTCATGTGAGAGTATTTTTTTTCGAGACAGAAGATGATGATATAATGATAATTGTAATGATATGATATAATGCAAAAAAATTTATAAATAACAATAATAGAATACAGTGGATGATAATATAATATAATAATAGACATTAGTGATTATAGACATTATACCTGTATCGCATTTGGTTGCATTACTGCAAAAAACCTTATCAAAATCATCACTAGAAATTTTTATCATATCAGCATCTTTTATCATATTTTTACAATACACTAATCTTCTGATATAATTATTATTCAGCTTTGACTAGTTCATTATGCATTTGCGTTAAAACAAAAAAGCATACTATTTTGTATATCTTTGATTTGATAATTTTAAAATTGTTATTATCATCATTATTACCACCAGTCATCACCGTTTCCCCAGTATTAGGTGGCAGAACTATAATCAATATCATCTCACCATTATTATCATTACTCATCATTATTAGGTTGTGTTGTGAATTGAAATAATAATAATAATAATGATAAATAATAATACTAAATAATAATAATAATAATAATAATAATAACAATAATAATAAAATAATAATAATACAATAATAATATTAATATAATCATGTAATGATGTTTTATTATTCATTATATGTATCTTATTATTATGATTATGTTATTGCTATTCTTATTAGTATTATTATTGAATTATTATATGTATTATTATCTATCTATATCATTTTCATTACCTTATTTCTTACTATCATCATTATAACAATGTTATGTATAATCATTATCTTCATAACCTTATTATCATTATCAGTATCACTATTATATTATTATTAACATTATTGTGAATCTCATTATCATTATTGGTTTCATCATCATATGTATTATTGTTGTATTATTGTATTATCATTCATTATTATTATCATTATGATTATTATATTATTTTATTATTATTATTATTATTATTATTACGATAATTATCATTATCATCGCATTATCAAATATCATATCATCCAAATCATAATATCATTTATTATGTAACATTATTACCATATTATCATTATTATTATCATATCATGATTATTTTTTGATGTGGGATCATCATATAGTAATCATCATGGTAATAATGATAAATAATGATAATGAAATGATAATTATGAATATGGTGATAATGCTGATAATAATGATAAGATAACAATGATAAAGCTTATTTTGTCAACGTTTA
>NC_051396.1:50690474-50691827 GCF_015228065.2 Penaeus monodon
ATATATATTGCTCTATATGTATATGTTGTGTGTGGTGTGTGTGTGTGTGTGCGCGTTGTTTGTGTGTTAGATATAATACATATTATATATATATATATTAATATAGTATATATAATAGATATATAATATAGCATCTATATATAATATATACTAACTATATATATATAATCTATATATATATATATATATATATATATCGTGTGTGTGGGTGTGTTTGTGTGTGTTGTGTGCGTGTGTGGGTGTGTGTGTGTGTTGTGTGTGGTGGTGTCTGGTGGTGGTGTGTGTTTGGTGTGCTCCTCTGTGAATGGTGTGTGTGTGTGTGGTGTGTTGTGGTGGTGTGTGTGTGTGTGTGGGTGTGTGTGTGGTGTGTGTGGTGTGTGAGATATATTATATATATATATATATATATATATATATATGCATATAATCGAGATGATATATATATTATATAAATATTATCTATATATATATATGTGTGTGTGTTGCGTGTGTGGTGTGTGTGTGTGTGTGTGTGTGTGTACGTGTGTTTGTGTGTTATATATAATATATATAATATATAGATATATATATATAGATATATATATATATATATATACAATATAGTATAAATATATCTATCTATATACTATATATATATATATAATGATATATATATATATATGTGTGTGTGTGTGTGTGTGTGTGTGTGTGTGTGTGTGTGTGTGTGTGTGTGTGTGTGTGTGTAAGAATATATATTGATATATATATATACATAATAATATATATATGCATATATATATCTATATATATATATATATATATATATATATAGGCATATATATATATATCATATTTAATATTATTGATATATATAGAGAGAGAGAGAGAGAGACGAGTTGAAGAGAGGAGAGAGAGACAGAGAGAGAGAGTAGAGAGAGACAGACAGACAGACAGACAGAAAGAGTGGGACAGCATACACAAAAACAACCACACACACACACACAATATAAAACCCAGCGCACCCACAAGTAAACCCCCCCCTCTTTAAAGAGCATTTGAAGCGGGGACGATTCGAGTGTGTGGTGTGTGTGTGTGTGTGTGTAGTGTATATATAGATATAATATATATATATCTCTAGATCTATATATATATTATAATATATATATATTATATATATATATGTATAGTGTATAAATATATGTATTATATATAGATATATATATATATATATAATATATATATAAATATATATATATATATATATATATATATAATATATATATATTATACATATAATAGATATATATATATATATATATATAGGTTGCCAAGTGCAGGCACGCAATACAGGTGAAGAGAAATGTTTAAAGTGTG
>NC_051396.1:50691927-50696927 GCF_015228065.2 Penaeus monodon
TCCCACTGTAACTATTAATAATAAGAGTTCCTGTATACTGCCGTTACATAATTCTTTGATTATGTATTCATATTATCACAATCCGTTACTATATGTTTCACTTAATACATGAGATCAACATATTTTATAACATTAACTGTCTTACTTCCTTATTCCTAGCAGATAAGCCCAAAATCGAAAACAAAAATCTAAGACCAATCCGTTCCGAGACCGAAAAATCCATTTAGAAATTAGATTTTTACATAACTCGCACATCTAAACCAACAATCAAACATACCTACCTCTTCACCGTGGTTACAGGTATCCTGATAGTTGATCCAGGAAGCAGGACACCATTGTAAACGATTAATAAAGGTAGTTTTTTGGGAAGGGTGATGTTGGTGTTTGGAGACATCGCGAAACAGCTGACTGCTATCAACAACAACACTGTGTCCGAATGTTCGACGAGTGACTTGGACTTTGACGCGTCGGAAGGTGGTTGTGAAACGTACTACTGCTACTACTATACATTACTACTACTATTACTACTATTACTACTATTACTACTACTACTATTACTACTATTACTATTACATACTACTATTACTACTACTATTACTACTACTGCTTCTACTACTACTACTACTATACTACTAATACTACTACTGCTACTGCTGCTGCTACTGCGACTACTACTACTACTAATACTACTACTGCTACTACTAATACTACTACTGATACTACTACTACTACTACTGCTGCTGCTACTGCTACGACTACTAATACTAATACTGCTGCTGCTACTACTACTACTACTACTATTACTACTACTTCTACTATTATTACTACTACTGCTATTACTACTACTACTATTTATATGATTTTTATTACTGCCATTATTATTAACACTATTATCATCATTATGAGACTATTTAATGATGATGATATTATTATCATAATGATAGTGTTGTAATGATAGCGTTGGTGGTGGTGGTGATGATGATGACGATGACGATGACGATGACGATGATGATGATGATGATGATGATGATGATGATGATGATGATGATGATGATGGTGGTGGTAGTGGTGGTGATGATGATGATGATGATGATGATGATGATGATGATGATGAGCAAACAACAAATATCAATAACAATAATAATACAACAGTAATAATGATAAGGATAATAATGAAAATAATACAAAAATTATAATAATATCAATAAAACGTGAATAAAATTGATATAATAACACTACTGCTACTACGACTGCTAATAACATAATAATGATAATAACACTAGCACACCAACAACAACAAAATAACAATAATGATAAAAATAATAATAATAATAATAATAATAATAATAATAATAACGATAGTAGTAATACAAATGGTAATAAAAAATGATGAATATCATTATTCTTAAACTACTGTCATTATTATTTTTTTCTATTACTATCATTATCATTATCATCCTTTCATTGCTATTTTTTATTATTATGATGATGATTATTATTGTTATTATTATGATATGATTATTATTTTTTATATTATCATTTTGGGTCATCATACCCCCAAGGTGTCAAAAGCATGTCAAACACAGCTAAGAAAGAAAGTGAAGTTTGAAAAGCATCATTAGGCGCCGATTTTGAACTTATAAAGAGTCGGAGAATTACAATCTCTGAAGGCGATCTATTCCAAAGCTTAAAAGAATGACAGCAAAATTGTATCTAGAAAACTGAGATGTATACGATTGACTTGCATTTAAATGTCATTGAACTGAGGGTCCTAGAACTTCTGGCACCTCTTGCAGGATGACAAAAATCTGGTAAAACGTATAGAGGGGATGTGAATTATCGGTTTAAATCTTGTATAAGAATGAAGAGCCCCCCGTATCCTGCAATGTTCAATGTCCAAAATTAAGCCAGACAGGAATACTTAATAGAGATAAAAAAAAAAACGATCAAGCAGTTTTAACTGTGATTCTCCAGAACTAACCACACAGGAGAACAATACTCAAAATGGAAAGTATGCAAGAAAGAAGCATTCGCGAGTAATGTTATCATCTTTATAAATTCCTTGCACTTGCGAATGATGCCTGACTTAGATGAAACTGCCCGGGCCATATTCCTAATTTGCAATTCAATGTAAACTTTGAATCAAGGGTTGCACCCAAAGCTTCAGTTTATCCGCTGAAGTGATTAAGACTCCATTAATCAGCGGACTTGGATGCTGAGGCATCTACGCCCAAGGCTGACTCTAACTATTTTCCTCGACTTCGTAGGAAATTTAACATCATACCCCACCGAGAGCACCACGATTGAATTATAATCAGGTCTACAGTGAGACTATTACCCACTATTGCCTAGTTGCTGGAGAAGGCATACCAGCATAGAGAGAAGTATCATCAGCATATGCCAACATTTTATTTGTAATAAATCCGGGCCACATATCGCTTGCATATAAATGAAGAGCAAAGGGCCAAGAACATACCCTGATTAACCCCAGAAGACACATGGAATGGAAACGCTGCTCTCTACAAGTTAAAATATTTAAACTTTACCACTGAATTGACATTATTGTTATCATTATTTATATTGTTATAGCATTATATTATCATTAGGAATATTACTATTATTATTATCATTACTATTTTTTATTGCTATCATTATTATTTCTTATTGTTATTATTATTATTATTATTATTATTATTATTATTATTATTATTATTATTTTATTTATTATTATTGATTATTATTATAATTATTAACATATTTTTTTTATCATTAATAATCATTACTACTGTTTTATTTATTATTATCACATTATTAGTATTATTACTATCATATCATTATCATTACTATATTTGTTGTGTTGTTATTATTATTATTATTATTATTATAATTATTATATTATTAATTATTATTATTATTATATTATACATTACCATAATTATTATTGTTATTATCATTTTGACTTTAGAAAAAATAGCAATGATACTGATTGAATAATGATATTAATATTAATAATGATAGTATAATATTAACAATAATAATAACAATAATAATAATATAATAATAATAATAATAATATAATAATAATAATAATAATAATAATAATAGCAATGATAAAAAATGATAATGATGATCAATAATAATAACAATAATAATTAGATAAATAGCGATTAGGATGGTAATGATAATAATGATAATAACGAAAATGATTATAATAATTATAATGATGAAAACAATATTGCAATAATAATGATAACATCAATAACACTAATAATAGTTTAAATAAAGATGCAACATCATTGCATTATTGTACTGGTTATCACACATTTATCAGTCACTAATTCACACAACATTGTTTCAACGCGCATTAAATTATGATTTTAATACGGCCATTTTTAACTTTTTTTTTTCCTCCAGCATCACGTTTATCTCTCTAATCACTGACTCTATCTCCCGACATGTAGAAAAAAAAATATCTAGATAAAAGATTTTAAAAAAAAGAGAACTTTATACCCCTCGCTAGTACAGTGTTGTCGTCATGAGAGTATTTTTTTTTTCGAGACAGAAGATTGATGATATAATATAATTGTATGATATGATATAATGCAATTTTATAATAACAATAATAGAATACAGTTGTTGATAATATAATATAATAATATGACATTAGTGATTATAGACATTATCCCTGTTATCGCATTTGGTTTCATTACTGGCAAAAAACCTTATCAAATCATCACTAGAATATTTTTATCATTATCAGCATCTTTTATCATTATTTTTACCAATATCACTAATCTTTCTGATATCATTATTATCAGCTTTGATCTCAGGTCATTATGGCATTTGCGTTAAAAAAAAAATGCATAATTATTTTTTATATCATTTTGATTTTGATAATTTAAAATTGTTATTATCATCATTATTACCACAGTCATCACCGTTTCCCATTATTAGGTGTCAGAACTATAATCAATATCATCATCACCATTATTATCATTACTATCATTATTATTGTTGTTGTTGTGATATTTGATAATAATAATAATAATAATAATAATAATAATAATAATAACAATAATAATAATAATAATAATAATAATAATAATAATAATAATAATAATAATGATAATAATGTTATTATTATTATTATTATCATTATTATTATTATTATTGTTATTGCTATTATTATTATTATTATTATTATTATTATTATTATTATTATTATCATTATCATTTTCATTATTCTTATTCTTACTATCATCATTATAACCATTGTTATTGTTATCATTATCATTATCATCATAACCATTATTATCATTATCAGTATCACTATTATCATTATTATTAACATTATTGTTAATATCATTATCATTATTGGTTTCATCATCATTATTATTATTGTTTTTTATTTTTTATTATCATTTTTAAATTATTATTATTATTATTATTATTACTATAATATCATTATCATCGCCATTATAAATATCATTATCATCATAATCATAATTATCATTATTATTGTTAACTTTATTACCATTATTATCATTATTTTTATCATTATCATGATTATTTTTTATTGTTATCATCATATAGTAATCATAATGGTAATAATGATAAAAATAAATAATGAAAATGATAATTATGTTATGGTGATAATGCTGATAATATGAAAACATAACAATGATAAAGATTATTTTGTCAACGTTTATAGGCATAGCTGGCAAAATTATCATAATGAATATCATTACCATAATCATTGTCATAGAAAATAATACAGTATTTCAGTCCTATACATATCATCATTACCCAACATCACCCCTCTGTATCATACTCATAATGTCAACAAAGATTAAGGAAAATTAAACAGAGTGTTATGCTTGGCGACAAGGCCTCAAGTAGAAAAGTCAGGGGAGTCAGCGTGATTGCGCAACATTGAACGCGCAAGGTCGAACTTCTCCATTTTCTTGCCAGTCAGCCGTGGCCGGAGTCGGCAAGTGGAT
>NC_051396.1:50705972-50713472 GCF_015228065.2 Penaeus monodon
TACCCACTACTACTGCTATACTATACTACAACTACTACGCTATACTAATACTACTACTGTACTACTACTACTACTACTGCTGCTGCTACTGCACGACTACTAATCAATACGTGCTGACTATCACTACACTATACTAACTTCATATTAATACTACTACTGCTATTACTACTACTACTATTTATATGATTTTTATTACTGCCATTATTATTAACACTATTATCATCATTATGAGACTATTTAATGATGATGATATTATTATCATAATGATAGTGTTGTAATGATAGCGTTGGTGGTGGTGGTGATGATGATGACGATGACGATGACGATGACGATGATGATGATGATGATGATGATGATGATGATGATGATGATGATGATGATGATGATGATGATGATGCAAACAACAAAATATCAATAACAATAATAATAACAACAGTAATAATGATAATAATAATGAAAATAATACAAAAATTATAATAATATCAATAAAACGTGAATAAAATTGATAGTAATAACACTACTGCTACTACGACTGCTAATAACAATAATAATGATAATAACACTAGCAACAACAACACAACAAAATAACAATAATGATAATAATAATAATAATAATAATAATAATAATAATAATAATAACGATAGTAGTAATACTAATGGTAATAATAAAAATGATGAATATCATTATTCTTACTACTGTCATTATTATTTTTTTCTATTACTATCATTATCATTATCATCCTTTTCATTGCTATTATTGTTATTATTATGATGATGATTATTATTGTTATTATTACGATGATGATTATATTGTTATTATTATCATCATTTCATCATACCACCAAAGGTGTCAAAAGCATGTCAAAACACAGCTAAGAAAGAAAGTGAAGTTTGAAAAGCATCATTAGGCGCCGATCTTTTGAACTTATCAAGAGTCGGAGAAGTTACAATCTCTGAAGGCGATCTATTCCAAAGCTTACAGAATGACAGCAAAATTGTATCTAGAAAACTGAGATGTATACGATTGACTTGCATTTAAATGTCATTGAACTGAGGGTCCTAGAACTTCTGGCACCTCTTGCAGGATGACAAAAATCTGGTAAAAACGTATAGAGGGGATGTGAATTATCGGTTTCAATCTTGTATAAGAATGAGAGCCCCAGTATCCTGCAATGTTCAATGTCCAAAATTAAGCCAGACAGGAGATACTTAATAGAGATAAAAAAAAAACGATCAAGCAGTTTTAACTGTGATTCTCCAGAACATAACCACACAGGAGAACAATACTCAAAATGAGAAAGTATGCAAGAAAAGAAGCATTCGCGAGTAATGTTATCATCTTCATAAATCTCCTTGCACTTGCGAATGATGCCTGACTTAGATGAAACTGCCCGGGCCATATTCCTAATTTGCAATTCAATGTAAACTTTGAATCAAGGGTTGCACCAAGAGCTTCAGTTTATCCGCTGAAGTGATTAAGACTCCATTAATCAGCGGACTTGGATGCTGAGGCATCTACGCCCAAGGCTGACTCATAACTATTTTCCTCGACTTCGTAGGATTAACATCATACCCACGAGAGCACCACGATTGAATTATAATCAGGTCTACAGTGAGACTATTACCTACTATTTGCCTAGTTGCTGGAGAAGGCATACCAGCATAGAGAGAAGTATCATCAGCATATGCCAACATTTTATTAGTAATAATACCGGGCCACATATCGCTTGCATATAAAATGAAGAGCAAAGGGCCAAGAACACTACCCTGAGGAACCCCAGAAGACACATGGGAATGGACACGCTGCTCTCTACAAGTTAAAATATTTAAAACTTTACCACTGAAATTGACATTATTGTTATCATTATTTATATTGTTATAGCTATTATTATCATTAGGAATATTACTATTATTATTATCATTACTATTATTATTATTGATATCATTATTATTATCATTATTATTATTATTATTATTATTATTATTATTTTTTATTATTGTTATTATTGTTATTATTATTATTATCATTAATACTATTATTATTATTATTATTATTATCATTACTGTTATTATTGTTATTATTATTATTATTATTATTATTATTATTATTATTATTATTATTATTATTACTATTAACATCATAATTATTATTGTTATTATCATTTTGACTTTAGAAAAATAGCAATGATACTGATTGTAATAATGATATTAATATTAATAATGATAGTAATAATAATAATAACAATAATAATAACAATAATAATAATAATAATAATAATAATAATAATAATAGCAATGATAAAAATGATAATGATGATCAATAATAATAACAATAATAATTAGATAAATAGCGATTAGGATGGTAATGATAATAATGATAATAACGAAAATGATTATAATAATTATAATGATGAAAACAATATTGCAATAAAATGATAACATAAATAACACTAATAATAGTTTAAATAAAGATGCAACATCATTGCATTTATTGTACTGGTTTATCACAATTTATCAGTCACTAATTCACACAACATTGTTTCAACGCGCATTAAATTATGATTTTAATACGGCCATTTTTAACTTTTTTTTTTCCTCCAGCATCACGTTTATCTCTCTAATCACTGACTCTTATCTCCCGACATGTAGAAAAAAAAATATCTAGATAAAAGATTTAAAAAAAAAGAGAACTTTATACCCTCTCGCTAGTACAGTGTTGTCTCATGGAGAGTTTTTTTTTTTTCGAGACAGAAGATTGTTTGATATAATATAATTGTATGATATGATATAATGCAATTTTATAATAACAATAATAGAATACAGTTGTATGATAATATAATATAATAATATGACATTAGTGATTATAGACATTATCCCTGTTATCGCATTTGGTTTCATTACTGGCAAAAACCTTATCAAAATCATCACTAGAATATTTTTATCATTATCAGCATCTTTTATCATTATTTTTACCAATATCACTAATCTTTCTGATATCATTATTATCAGCTTTGATCTCGGGTCATTATGGCATTTGCTTTTAAAAAAAAAATGCATAATTATTTTTTATATCTTTTTGTTTTTGAAAATTTAAAATTGTTATTATCTCATTATTACCACAGTCATCACCGTTTCCCCATTATTAGGTGTCAGAACTATAATCAATATCATCATCACCATTATTATCATTACTATCATTATTATTGTTGTTGTTGTGATATTTGATAATAATAATAATAATAATGATAATAATAATAATAATAATAATAATAATAATAATAATAATAACAATAAATAATAAAATAATAATAATAAATAATAATATAATAATAATAATGATAATAATGTTATTATTATTTTTAAATTATCTTATTATTATTATTATTGTTATTGCTATTATTATTATTATTATTATTATTATTATTATTATTATTATTATCATTATCATTTTCATTATTCTTATTCTTACTATCATCATTATAACCATTGTTATTGTTATCATTATCATTATCATCATAACCATTATTATCATTATCAGTATCACTATTATCATTATTATTAACATTATTGTTAATATCATTATCATTATTGGTTTCATCATCATTATTATTATTGTTGTTATTATTATTATCATTATTATTATTATCATTATTATTATTATTATTATTATTATTATTATTATTATTATTATTACTATAATTATCATTATCATCGCCATTATCAATATCATTATCATCATAATCATAATTATCATTATTATTGTTAACATTATTACCATTATTATCATTATTATTATCATTATCATGATTATTTTTTATTGTTATCATCATATAGTAATCATAATGGTAATAATGATAATAATGATAATGAAAATGATAATTATGATTATGGTGATAATGCTGATAATAATGATAACGATAACAATGATAAAGATTATTTTGTCAACGTTTATAGGCATAGCTGGCAAAATTATCATAATGAATATCATTACCATAATCATTGTCATAGAAAATAATACAGTATTTCAGTCCTATACATATCATCATTACCCAACATCACCCCTCTGTATCATACTCATAATGTCAACAAAGATTAAGGAAAATTAAACAGAGTGTTATGCTTGGCGACAAGGCCTCAAGTAGAAAAGTCAGGGGAGTCAGCGTGATTGCGCAACATTGAACGCGCAAGGTCGAACTTCTCCATTTTCTTGCCAGTCAGCCGTGGCCGGAGTCGGCAAGTGGATACGTACGTAAGTCAATTTCTTTTTCGGGTTTTATTCATATTTTGGTGTCGTTTCTTTTTTGGGGGTTTGTTGGTTTTCTCTCTTTTCTTTTTTCAACTTATTTTTTTGTAGTTTGTATAATGATTAATAGGGTGAGTGAAGTTTTTTGTTGTTGTGTGTTCGGGAGGGTGTGTTGGTAAGGGTATGTGGAGTGTTCGGGTATAGGTCGAAGCCAAAGCCGAAGTGAATTATTTGCTAGCAGAGAGTGTTTGAATACATTATTTTAAATCTGATTAAATCTCATTATCGAGTTTATGTATTTAGATTTATTTATTGTCTAGACCGAAAAAATAATCGAGGAAGATAACAGAATAATGATACCATACTAACTGCTTGTAAGCAATTTTCTACATCTGTATGCATGCGGAAAATCCGCGATATATATTTTTCTGGGAGATCTTATATACATATATTTATCCTGTCATACAGACACGTGTTCGAACATTAACTCTTTTATCTTGAACATATTTCATCTGAGATAAATCGCCAGTCTGCGATAATACGGTCATTTGTATAAAAAAAAAAATATGTTGATGCTTAAGATGTTTTATGTGTTTGTTCATTTAATTATAAAATATTTCCATTGATCTCTGTTATATTTGAGAATATTATTAGTCATTGTAGAAAATCAGTAAGTTATGCTTGATTTATTTCACGTTATTCAGTTTATTCACTTTGTATCATTTTAAGATCTTATATGTATACCCTTTTATGCATCATATATTTTTTTATACACTCACTCCCTCATGTAGCATCTATACTGGGTGTATATATATCTTCTTCTTCTTCTTCTTCTTTTTTTTATTTAACAACAGTGATCTAACATCCTCTTAATATGAGAACTTTATGCCTCGTATATTTTACATATTCACTCTCTCATCTACCACAAATATTTTTATTTATTCATTTAGATCAGTCATCTTTTACAGCAAAAAAAGCATGCACAAAATGCCCAGTGTTGGCGGCGTATGCGTGCCGGATCTGCAGAAGGAGAGGGAGAAACGTTGTTTTGATAAAGAAGAATTGACGCACCTGATAGACGGCGGAAGAGAGAAGACAGAAGAACGGAGAGAATTCGGTTGGTATGACTTTATTGAGTCTGGTCTTTTTTCTTTCCCTCGCTTTTTTTTTTCTTTCATTCTCTGTTTCTCTCTCTCTCTCTCACTGTCTCCCTCTGTTTCTCTCTGTCGCTGTCATTCTCTCTATCTATCTATCTAACTATCTCTCTGTCTCTCTGCCTCTCTCTCTCTCTCTCTCTCTCTCTCTCTCTCTCTCTCTCTCTCTCTCTCTCTCTCCCTCCCCTCTCTCTCTTTTCCCCTCTTGTCTCTCTCTCCTCTCTCTCTGTCTCTCTCTCCTCCTCTCTCTCTCTCTCTCTCTCCTCCCCTCTCTCTCTCTCTCTTCTCTTCCCCTCCCCTCTCTTCGTGGTTCTCTCTTTCGTCTGTCTCTTCACCTCTCTCTCTCTCTCTCTCCTCCTCTCTCTCTCCCCCTCTCTCTCTCCCTCTAAAATATAATATATATTAATTATATATATATATATATATGCATATGTGGTATATATATATTATATATTAATATATATAATATATTATTTATTATTAATTTATAATATTATTATATTATAGATATATATTATATATTATATATATATAATTATGTATATGTATCTGTATATGTTGTATGTTTGTATGTATATATGTAATATTATATAATATGTATATTGTATGTATGTATATATATATATATATTCATATATATATATATATATTAAAATATTATATTTTAATATGCATATATGGTATATATTTTTATAATAAATGTTTGAAAAGATCTAAATTTTTAAACTTAAAGATAAAGATAGTTTTTTTTTTATTTTCCCCAAAGCAATGCTCTGAATGATCCCCGAATAATCGTAAAAACCCACCGAGTTACTTGGCCACGAAATAGTTATGCAAATGAATTAAGAAAATCTTGCTACACAATGATGAAGGTTTGCAAGTGCAGGGAAGCAAAACAGGTGAGAGAAAAAGTTAAAATGTGTGTGTTTGTGTGTGTGCTGTGTGGTTTTGTGTGTGTGTGTGTGGGTGTGTTTGTGTGGTGTGGTTTTGTGTTTTGTGTGTATGTGTGCCCTTATAATAATATTTTAATTTTAATTTTATAATATATTTAAAAATAATATATATTGTGGTGTTTGTGTGTGGGGTTTTGTTGGGGTGTGGT
The DNA here is from genome assembly GCF_015228065.2 of Penaeus monodon. Lineage (NCBI taxonomy): Eukaryota > Metazoa > Arthropoda > Malacostraca > Decapoda > Penaeidae > Penaeus > Penaeus monodon. Next base: position 50,712,472 of record NC_051396.1, read on the forward strand.
GTTGTGTGTGTGTGGGGTGGTGTGTGGTGTGGTGTATGTATATATAATATTATTTTATATAATAAAATTTTAAAATAAAATATATATATATATACTAATTTTAATATAAAATATGTATATTATATATATATATATATATATATATATATAAATTATAATATGTTGGGGTGTGTGGGTGTGTGTGTGTGTGTGTGTTTTGTGTTTTGTGTGTGTGTGTACGGGGGTTTTTTTGTGTTTATAATATATATATATATTATAATATATATATATATAAAATATATATATTATGTATATATATATTATATATATATATATATATTAAAATATAAAATATATAAAAATTGGTGTGGTGTTTTTTTGTGTTTGTATGTGTGTGGGGTGTGGGGTGTGTGTGTGTACCCTGTGTTTGTGTTTTAAAATATATTATAATTAAAATATATATATATATATATTTTATATATATATATATATATATATATGTATTTTATATATAATATATATATAATTTTATATATATATTATAGTAAATTAAAATATAATATATGTGTGGTGTGTTTTGGGGGGTGTTTGGGGTGTGTGTGTGTGGGTGTGTGTGTGTGGGTGTGGTATAAAGTGTGTTTGTTTTGTTTATATATATTATATATATTATATATATTATTAAAATATATATATATATATATATATATAATATGTGTGTGTTGTGGTGTTTGTGTGTGTGTCTGTGTGTTGGTGTGTGTGTGTGTGTGTGGTGTGTGTGTGGGGTGTGTGTGGGGTGTATATAATATATATAAAATATATATATATATATATATATATTTTATAATATATATATTTTATATTTATTTTTTTATTATATATATATATATAATATATATTTTATATAAATATATATATATATATAATATATTATTTGGGGTTTCCAAATGCAGGTAAAACAATACAGGTGAGAGAAATTTTTAAAATTGTGTGGGGTGTGTGTGTGGTGTGAGCTGGTGTGTGTT
>NC_051396.1:50716468-50718968 GCF_015228065.2 Penaeus monodon
AAAAAAGGAGAGAGAGAGAGAGAAGAGAAAAAAGGAGAGAGAGAGAGAGAGAGAGAGAGAGAGAAAGAGAGAAAAGAGAGAGAGGAGAGAGAGAGAGAGAGAGAAAAAACAACAAAAAAAAAGGAGAAAGACAGAGATAGAGAGACAAAGACCATAAGAGATACAAAGAGAAAAAGAAATAGAGATAGAGAGGGAGACGAAGAAGTAAGAAAGACAGAATAAATTATACGGGAAAAATAAAAATGAAGATGAATACTGGTGTCTTTCCAGAAGGTAAAGAGGAGAAAGGGTAAGAAATAGAAAGAAAAAAAAAAAGGATCTGGAGGGAAAGAAAGAAAGAAAGAAAGAGACAAATAGACAGAACCAGAGAGACAAACAGACAGAGACAAAAAAACAGACTTAATGAACAAAGAATCTCCGAAATAAACACAAACGAACGAACAAGAAAGGAAAAACGTAAAAAAAAAAAAAAAAAAAAATTAACATACCTGAGCACATCGGACTAGCAAGACTGAGCAATTATTCCAAGCGTGATGGAAGTTCTGACCCATATCACACAACTTCTGAAGTCTGCTCTCTGTGTCCACCACTAACTTCAAGGCGGATATCTTGTAGGCTTCGACCAAGGCTGAAGAGAGAAGAAAAAAAATAGAAAAAGTAAATAAAAGAGAGAGAGAGAGAGAGAGAGAGAGAGAGAGAGAGAGAGAGAGAGAGAGAGAGAGAGAGAGAGAGAGAGAGAGAGAGAGAGAGAGAGAGAGATGATTAAGGACAAGGATTATGTAACGTGAGAAATACCACATAAGGCATTACTTTAAACTACATGTAAATGAACAGATAAATAAATGAATAAATAAACATCCATATAATCTTTTAATTTTTCACTGCAACTAAACCGCCATTTTTTTTTTACCCAACGACGATGAAAAATGAGAAAATTCCGACCTTCATTGGTGAGTGTGTGCAGGCCAGCCGCGTCGGGGTTGGAGGACAGGTAGGCCACTGACTCGCTGAGGGGTTGGCACTTTCTGCCCCCGCGGAAGGACTTGATTAGATATCTTGAGTGGGAGGAAAAGGCGTGGGATTAACGTGTGTGTGTGGGTAGGTGTGGGGGTAGGTGTGTCGATGTATGTGTTAGGAATGAGTGTGTGTGTGTGTGTGTGTGTGTGTGTGTGTGTGTGTGTGTGTGTGTGTGTGTGTGTGTGTGTGTGTGTGTGTGTGTGTGTGTGTGTGTGTGTGTGTGTTTGTACGAGGGGGTTGAGTATATGCAAAGAACCATAGGTATATGTAGGTACTTACACGCATGGAAAAAAACGTACATGTTGACAAAAGAAACACACACCATAAACAAGTACACATACTCACACAGTTCGCACGCACACCCACACCCATCCACCTCGCCACCCGCACTCACACACACACCCACACCCATCCACCTCGCCACCCGCACTCACACACACACACACGCCCATCCACCTCACCCACCTCGCCACCCGCACCCACACACACACACACCCATCCACCTCACCCACCTCGCCACCTGCAACCACAACACGGTGTTTTCCCCCTCGTAGGTAATGGCACAGGTCGTCGCCGAGTAGATCCTAGGCAAGTTGGATGATTTGAGGTACCCATGACCTCCGCAGGACAGACGGCAGATCTCCACGCCCTCGGTAGCGTCGGCGGCACTGAGAGCCTTCAAACCACTGGACAAAGAATGAAGCTCAGGCAACATCTCCATGTTCCCTTTGGTCATATCCTTAGACACTTGCAAGTACGTGGTCACCAGGTCGTTGGCCGAAAAAAGAAGGGCGAACACAGACGCTATCTGTGGCAGGAGCTTGTACTGCTGCGTCTGGAAGTCGAGGATCTGTGGTTCTGGTTCTCTGTGAAAGGGGGTGGGGGAGGAGAAGAGAAGAAAGGACGGTTAATAAATACGGAGATGAGGAGGTGTCACAGAGAGGGAGAAGGTGAATATCTGATTACATTAGTAAAATAGTCTGGGATATATAGGTCTGGTTCTCTTTTGGGAGAGATATAAAGAAAAATACTCTAAGATAGTGTTTCAAGCCTGTGTGGGAATATGGATCTGTACTGTATAGGTTGTTAGTCAAAGTGTGGTGGTTGGTTTAGCAATTTTGTGTGTTGTTATGGAGGATATTAGGCTCATCATAACTGTCTGTTTGCCTATCTACCTGTCTATTTGTCTGTCTACCTGCCTGCCTATCGGTCTATCTGTTTATCAGTCTGTCTAATGTTCTCTCTCTCACACTCACACCCACTCACTCACTCACTCACTCACACTCACACTCTTGTATATGCATTAGATATGTGTGCATGTGTTATGTACCTATGCATATTAACCTCTCTCTCTCTCTCTCTCTCTCTCTCTCTCTCTTCTCTCTCTCTCTCTCTCTCTCTCTCTCTCTCTCTCTCTCGTTCCCTTTTCTCCTTTCTTCCTCTCGCTCTCCCTCATTCCCTAACTCTGTGGCTCCCGACCACT
>NC_051396.1:50722404-50739904 GCF_015228065.2 Penaeus monodon
AAACACTTTCCCCCTATCCACCATTTTTTCCAACAAATAATTTAACCCTCAAATTTTCCCCCTTTTAACATCAAAATCCCTAACCCCTTAAAGGCAACGCCTCCCAAAATTTCCCCTTCCAAGTAATAAGAAAAATCTGAATAAGGGGGAAGAAGAAGCCAAAACAAAAAAACATGCACCCACTGCTGACATACGCAAAGTCCGGAACGGGAAACCGCCTTTCCGTTCCTATCGCCCCCGATCCACATTCCTCATATCCCGATAGAAGCAATAATGGTAGGGGAAAGAAGACGCAAACAACAATACACAAAAGACCGAGGACTACTATTCACCCCTTCCCCTCCCTCCCCCTCACACCACAATATTCACCATGTTTGAATTTTGTAACTGAATCGATAATTAATCCTGTACAGACGAGTGACCACCCCTTCTAATTCATCATAATCCATAAATGTCCCTCTAATGATGACTAATACGTCACCTAAAGGGTGTCTCTACTCCTCTCCAAGCAATAAAAAAGAATAAGATAAGAGGAAAAAGCACACAATCAAACAAAAATGATACAGCTGCCTACACAACGCAAAATCCGAAACAGGAAGCCTCCATACCCCAACCCCATCTCCCCAATATTCCGTTAAAGAAGCAAATAATGGTAACAAGTCTTTACACGTCCGTTCGTTAAAATCCCCTAAAAACATCCCAATATTAAAAATTCATTTGCAATCAAAAGGATATAAAAATACTTGCTGTAATAAAATATGTCTTATTAAGGTCTTCAATATCCCTTTTATGTACAAAAAACCAGACACAAATACAAAAAACCTCAAAAAAAAAAATTCGCCCCGAATTTTCATATAACGAGGTGATAAATATAAACATTTCTTCTTATTCCAGAGGTAATGCGGTGCGGGGCACTCTCGTTCTTGAGTGTACCAACCAAGAAAGGAAATAAATTTTAACCCTTACTAAGATTGACATGTTCGCATTACGTAAATAAAGACAAAATATATGCATATGAACACAAACCATTTCTCACTCCAAATGCATATATAAAAAAAAAATATTGCAAGACCATAATCAATATCTTTACAAATGTTTACAAATGCATAATATAACAAAGATGCAACTCTAAAAAGAATATCTCAACAAAAATTTCTTAACTTGGGCGGGAACGATTGATAAACTTGCGAACTCCTCTCTTCTTTTAACATTTATACTGTCGTTCTTACATCCCAAAGGTACTTCATAATAAAAATAAAATTTCAGTGAAAAGGACCCAGAAACTCTTTTTTACCCAACATGCCTTTAATATAACTTTCAAGAACACAAACTCGCGCCCCTAACAGGTGATAACACAAATAAGATAAAAATAACAGGCTTATATTTTTTGTGTAAATGTAAATGCGATAACTACCACTACGCACGTTTGAAAATTGCAGGCTTATACAACAGTTTAATCATAATATAAAGGGCAACCCTAATAAAGAATAACAACAGAAATTTCTTACTTCGCGGACGATTGAAAAGCTATCTTACACCCCAAAAGGCATCTTTCTAAAAAAAATACAATTCACTAAAAGGATCATGAAACCTTGTTGTACTCAATGTCTTTTATTATAAACTTTCACAAACACACATCCTAACAGGGGTAATACAAATAAAATAAAAATAACAAGCTTAAATTTTCTGTGTAAATGTAAATGCGATAACCACTATCTCATAACCTTTGAAAATTTAAAGGCTTATACAACAGTTTAATTACCTAACAGGTTGAAAAGTCCCCGGGTTTTATTCTATTTTAGAGAGATTAATAGGGTTTTCAACGCATCTGCGCGAGCCCAAAGACGGGTTTCCCCTCCTATTTCCATCTGAAAGTTTAATTATCTACCAAATAGGACCACCACCTGTCCCCCCCGTGCGAACCAGTTTTTGTTTTGCTAATTAAACCTCAAGGGCAATGCGGTATATTTCCTAAAATGTTCCCGCCTCAGCTCTCAATTTTGTACAATCTACAAAGCAACTAGGAAATAAAGTTCACTTTCCCCTATGTATAAATTTTGTGCACCCAATACAGTGCTTCTCTTCTGATTAAAAAAGCCAGGGGGAAAAATCGATTAGGGATCCTCTGTTTTAATGATATAAGAAAAAGATGAATTAAAAACAGAAGGGGGACTAGCTTTTCAGTATTTACTTCCCCCTCCACAAAATTGTCTATAAGTACCTCCCACAGTATATACAAAGAAAAGGAACTATGCAACGGTAACCACTAATTTGGTTACTATAGTTTCTTCATCTAGCAAATATGCTGTTTTGGGCTCCTACAGACGGGAAAAATATGTAAAAAGACACCAAAATAACCTTGCCGACGGGAAAATAATCCAACTAAACTTACCCCTTTTCGATTTCCCTGCCATGGTCTTTCTCACCAGTCTACAAAACATGCTATAAGAGACGGGCTAGATAAGTTGCTATCTTTAAGTCGACTCGCGATTGTTGATGATTTGTAAGTTTCCATTTATCTAGGCAAATATTTTTTTTTTTGTCTCCTACAAGACGGAAAAATATTGATAAAAGGACACCAATAACTGCCAACGGTATAATTCAACCAAACTTTACTTCTCGATTTCCCCGTCATTGCCTTTCTACAAATATACGCAGAGATCGAGCTAGATAAGTTGTTATCTTTAAGAGACGATCACCTCAACGCGATCTATGGTGGTTACTTATCGGTAAACGTACATTCAGCCAACGCTTTTTAAGAGTAACACATGCATCTATTTTCTCAAATCTCCCTATTCAAAGAGAGAAATATTTTTTTACGTTGGCACTGGATAAAACTTGACAACTCGATCTCTTTTATATCTTTTTCTGATTATCTAATACAAAGTCATACCACAATAAAAAAATATATATCTTAACACTCCTTTGCCTATGATTTTTCACTATGTCCCTATTTGTTGAGTAGCGAAAACATTTAAGCCCCTATAAATTATTTTTATCTCAAAAATCAAAACACCCTGTATAACAAAAAGGCTTTCCACTTGAATATTTTTCCCTTTTAACAACTATTCCTGTATCAAAAACAAAAACTTTTTATAAGATATAAAAAAGAGTCAAATATAGAACCCCCCATGTTATAAAGCTTTTATAATTGTATGTGTATTGGGACAATGACAAAGTCAAATCGCCTAAATCAAGATTTTTTGACCAAGGATATGTTTTACCTTATCCCTGTGAGTAGAAAAAAAAATATTAGTGACACCCTCGATGCGATGGATCTAGCACAGCATGGATTTTCCATACTGATGGCGGGTTTTTTTTTTTTTTTCTTTTCTTTTCTTAAACCGAGTTATCTATAAGGGTGCTTTCTTGTTGTTGCTCAAGACATTACACGATATTCTTGTTTCCATGGCAGTAAAGGGTATTGACGAAGCAACATACAGTCGAGGAGTAAGTTATAGAGAAAGGGTTGAAAATCACAGTCCTAAAAGGGGAAAAAGCCGCAACCGAAGCAATATTTTCTAAATGACAAGTAAAAAAGACATTCATTTAGAGAAAAGAATATTCGGGCATTACCTCATAAAAAGGGAGGAAAAGCTTCTTTTCATAACTTGAGAAAGCCAAATGCCCTTTTTTCAATCAAGGTGATTGTTGAAGTAAATGTATCTGAACTGAGCTGTTTTTTCAGACTTGGGAAAGATATGGTAAATGTTAAAATGTATAGCATTGCTATCATCTTTAGCAAAAGTCTTATTATCTAAAGATACTTCCGCAACTCTGACAATGCTCCAGGCAATATCCAGATAACAGGACGACCACAGACAGGTATCAGGGATCTCTGCTTGGCACGAGATAATAGACTTCACCGTCATAGTAAACCCATTATGGACGTGCGAAGTGAGTACGAGGCGAACAATAGCCAAAAGACACCAAAACCATGAGTACTTTTCTCGCCTCCTTTCGTGAAGAACTGCATAGTTTAATGAATTCTATATGGAAATCACACCCCTTCATCATTTGACCAGTAAACCCCCATGTTCTAGATAGCTAGAAAGTTTAGAAATGCTCGCCGCGTGGTTGTTGATCTTCTAGCATATCGTTCTTCCACCCCTCGTTCCGCTAGCTCACGCTCTGCTGTTCTCCCTTCAAACATGCCATATACTTGTTGGCGAGGCCTCAACCTTCTCCTAAATCTGCTCCTCCTCCCCTCGACTAAGCGCGATTGCTGTATTTACCGCGAGGATGTAATAAAATGGTGAGATAATCATAATTGAGCTATAACATAACTCACACAACACTAAGATATGTATTGACATGATTGCCTTAGAATTGGTGATGCTTTATAGCCCTATCAAGCTTGGATGTTCCTTGCAAGACAAACCAGAAAATCTTGATAAACATAATATGTCTTTCATTAGTAATATTAAAATAGATAATTACTCCGTATGGACAATATACATCATCATATTAAAACCATTTGCCAGGCATAATTGTCAGAATGTATAATTCCCATATTCATTCAAGTTTGTTTCTCGCTTTCCTCGCAATATGTATTTTTTTTCCCATTCGCGTAACTGAAATACGACGGTTGACGGGACACATTTGCTGTCTCCGGTCATGTCACCTCTTTCGTGTAAGAGCATGCCACAGATTCTGATAAGGCTTATAAATACGAACAAAACTCGTGCATCCTGAGGCCATAATGTGTGAGTATTGCTACCACTTTACCTTATGGTAAAAGTGATTTTTATTCTATAATGACAAATAATGCTACCAATGGTACATATGATGTATTTTTGCTAAAAGTACCATCTAACCTTGCTATTAAAGAAGAAATAAACAGATATACCCAATCCTGCCGTATACATTTCCAGCGAGACAAGTACAATACTCCGGAGAATGCTATACATTTTCCCACTAATGTGAGCGACCGCCAATGGCGCTCCTCACATGTGGTGCACTTTTAAGCTTGTCATCATTAACCGATTCTCAGCCTTTTTAACGAAAACTTTACTTGGCGGTTACATTTACTCATTCAGCATGTAAACTGCCTACGTTATCACCGTCTTCTTCGTCGTCAGAAATATTGCTCGCTGGAATGTTTGACCCGCAGCTTGAGACGAGGGGCTCAATATTCCCGCACGCGCCCGCACTCATCACTGAACGCGGATGTGCGCGCGGGAAGTAAAACCGCACGCGCGAGGGCGGCGAGGGCCGGCGGCGACGAGGGCGGCGTAGGGTGGTGGAGGCTACAGGGAGGAGATTCGTATAAGTTCTTTGTTATCAGAAAAATATATTTTCGCTAAATTTTGCATTGTTATCTTTCAGTAGATAACCGGCTTTGTCATCATACTTACTTCCTTGTATTTCATATTTTGCCTGTGAGCAGTATTTTTACAGGTCCCTTATGTATCTGCAGATAACTCAAATATATTTATTAGCACCTTTTTTATATCCAGCGATTATTATATAATAATAAAGTTAAAATATAAGATATATATCATCGTATATAGTATAGGGAGAGGAACTGAGATAGTGGATGGAGGGGGTGTAGAGTTGGTTTGTAGGATGGGGAAGAAGAAGAGATAGATAATAGAGAGAGGAACCTTTATATCAAAAATATTGAACTGTTACCAGGTACGGTTTATGATTGGCATTTTTTTAAATATTCAAACGACTTTACGCAGGGAAAAATTGAGAAATATAGTACTTGGAATGTACCCCCCTTCCCCTCCTCTATGTAGTGGTTGTCGTCAAAGGCGCCCCTGTCGCCTCCACCGCCCTCCGCCGCCCTCACCGCCGCCGCCCTCGCCGCCGCCGTACGCGTGCGTTTTTACTTCCCCTCGCGCGCATCGCGTCAGTGATGAGTGCGGCGCGTGCGGAATAATAGAGCCCCTCGTCTAATCTGCGGTCAACATTACAGCGAGAATATTCTCTGACGACGAAGAAGACGGTGCTAACATAGGCGTTTAACATGCTGAATGATTATACTTTAAACCCGCCAAGTAAAAGTTTTGTTAACAAGGTGAGATCGGTGCATTTTAACTGATGACAGCTAAAATGCACCACATTGTAGAGTGCCATTGGCGGATCGCACCTTTTAGTGGGAAAATGTATAGCATTCTCAGCGTATGTACTTGTCTCGCTGGAAATGTATCGGGTATTTGGTATATTTGTTTTATTTCTTCTTTAATAGCAAGGTTTAGATGGTAATTATATGCAAAAAATACATATATTGATCATTGGTCAGCATTATTTGTCCATTTAAGATAAACATTACACTTTACATAAGGAAATTTGGTAAAATACTACCATGTAAGGCTCGGATGCGGTTGTTTAGTATTTATAAAGCGCCTCTATCAGAATCTGAATGCTCCCTCCGACAGAGGTGACATGCCCGAAGACAGCAAATCGGTGTCCTTGTTTTTACTGTCGTATTTCAGTCTGCGAATGGGAAAAAAATAAAATTGGCGAGGAAAGCGAGAAACAAAACTGAATGAATATGGAATTTATAATTCTGACAAATTATCGTTAGCAAAATGTTTGTACTCTGATGATTGTATCATTGTCCACTAACCTGAGTAACTTATCTATGTTTTCTTAATATTTCACCTATGAAAGACAATACAGTTTTTATCAAATTTTATGTTTTTCTTCGCAAGGAACCCTCCAAGCTTGAGATATGGCTATAAGCATCACCATTCTAATCATCAATGTCATACATATTTAGTGTTTGTGAGTTATGTTATAGCTCCAATTATGATTATAATCACCATTTTTTACATCCTCGCGGTAAATTCAAGCATCCGCGCTTAATCGAGGGAGGGAGGAGGCATATTTAGGAGAAGGTGAGGCCTCGCCAACAGATATGGCATGGTTTGATAGGGAGCACAGAGGCGTGAGCTAGCGGGATGCGGAGTGGGTGTGAGAGAACGATATGCTACGAAGATCACAACCGAGCGAGCATTTCTAAACTTTCTAGCTATCTAGAACAGGGGTGTACCTTGGTCTCAATGATTGCAGGGGTGTGATTTCCATTGTAGATATCATTAACTATGCAGTTCTTCACGAAAGGAAAGCAGAAAAGTACTTCCGATGGTGTCGCTCTATTGTTTTCGCCTCTTCTCACTTCGCACGTCCATGAATGGTTTTACTATGACGGTGAATCTTATCTCGTGACAGCCTAGGTATTTCCCCTGATACCTGTCCTGTGGTCGTACGTTATCTTGATATTTCCTGGAGCATTGTCAGAGTTTAGTAAGGCATCGTGATAATAAGACTTTTTGTTTAAAGAGATAGAATTCTATAACAATTTTAACACTACTATATATTTTCCCAAGTCTGAAAAAACTGCTCAGTTTCTATACATTTACTTCAATAATCACCCTTGTATTTGAAAAAGGGCATTTGCTTTCTCTAAGTTATGAAAGAAGTCTTTCCCTCCTCCCATTTTTATTTATTATGAGGTAATGCGAATTTTTTTTCCTCCTAACGAATGCTTTTTTACTTGTCTTTAGAAAATATCTGCTTCGGTTGCGGCTTTTTTCCCTTTAGGACTGTGATTTTCAACCCTTTCTCTATAACTTACCTCTCGACTGTCTGTTGCTCGTCATATACCCTTTACTGCCATGTAAACAAGAATATCTAATGTAGACCCCCAACAAGAAAGCACCTTTATAGATAACTCGTTTAAGAAAAGAAATAGAAAAAAAAAAAAAACCCGCATCATTGGAAAAATCCATGCTGTCTGCTAGATCCACGCATCGAGGTGTCCTATATTTTTTTTTTTTTAATCACAGTGTAAACATATCCTTGGTCAAAAAAATCTCTGCTTTAGGGAAATGTTGACTTTTGTCATTGTCCAATACACATACAATAAAAGCTTTATACATGGGGGGTATATTATTTTACTCTTTTTATATCTTATAAAAAGTTTTTGTTTTTGATAAGACATGTTTGTTAAAAGGGAAAAAATATTCAAGTGAAGCCTGCTTGTTTATACAGGTGTTTTGATTTTTGAAGATAAAAATAATTTATAGGGCCTTAAATGTTTTCGTCACTACAACAACTTAGGGACTAGTGAAATTTCATAGTCAGGTAGTTTAAGATATATATTTTTTTTTCATTGGTATGACTTTGTATTAAGATATTCAGAAATATTAAAAGATCTGAGTGTCATTTTTTATTCATGGTCCAACGTAAAAAATTATTTCCTCGTCTTTGAATAGGGATATTTTAGAAAATATATGCTGTGTACTTAAGCGGTGCAGAAATGTACTTCCCGATATAAAGTATATCGCCATAGTGTGCCGGCGGTGTTGGTACAAGGGTGATGCGTGTCTCTTTATAGTATTTCAAACACTTATTTACTAGCTCTATCTCGTGCTTGTCGCTGCTATTTGTAGAGAACCAGGACAATGAAGGGGAAATCAGAGAGTAAAGTTTGGGTTGACATTATTAATCACTCTTGTTGCTAAGTGTTATTTGCTGTCCCTTTTCTCATAGCTTTTCCCGTTCTTGTAGGAGACATAAAAAGCTATTTGCTACTAATAATGCATGCTGCGTCGCATCATCACAATCGCCGTCAGTCCGACTTAAAGATAGCACATTATATAGCCCCGACACTTATAGCAGGTTTGTAGAATGGTGAGAAAGACCCATGGCATGGAATCGAGAGTAAAGTTTAGTTGATTAATTCCGTCCGTCAGGGTTTAGTTGTTGTCTTTTTACAGTAATTTTTCCCTGTCCTGTAGGAGACCAAAACACATATTTGCTGATGAATGAAACTATAGTAACCAACATTATGGTTACCGTTGCATGTTCCTTTTTCTCGTATATACTCAGTATGAGGTACTATAACAATTTTGTGGAGGGGGATAAATTTACTGAAAAACTAGTCCGCCTTCTGTTCTAATTCATCTTTTCTTATATCATTATAAACCCCAAAAGGAAGGGGGGAAAATCCCCCCCCCCAAATCGATGATTTCCCTGGTCTTTTTATATCAGAAGAGAATGCACTGTATTGGCGTGCACAGAGTTATACATATGGGAAAGCATGAACAGATTTCCTATTTTGAATTGTAGATTGTACAAAATTGAGAGCTGAGTGCTGGAACATTTTAGGAAATATACCGCATTGCCCCTTGAGGTTAATTAGAAAAACATAACTGGTTCGACACGTGGGACAGGTGGTGTCTAGTTGGTAGTAATTAACTGTTCATATGGAAATAGAGGGGGAAACCGTCTTTGGTCTCGTGCAGATCGTTGAAAACCCTATAATTCCTCTAAATAGAATAAACCGGTGACTTTTCAACTGTTAGGTAATTAAACTGTTGTATAAGCCTGAAATTGTTTCAAGTTTATGAGATAGTGGTTGACGCATTTTACATTTACACAGAAAATTTAAGCTTGTTTATTTTCATTTTCATTGTCTTAACGCCTGTTCGGATGTGTGTTTGTGAAAGTCTAATAAAGACCATTGAGGTACAACAAGAGTTTCATGATCCTTTTGAGTGAATTGTTTTTTATTAGAAGAGGCCTTTGGGATGTAGATAGCGTATCATCGCCCCGCGAAGTTAAGAAATTTCTGTTGTTATTCTTATTAGGGTTGCACCTTGTTTATATTCTATGATTAACCTGTTGTATAAGCCTGCAATACTTTCAACGGGCGTAGTGTAGTTATCGCATTTACATTTACACAAACAATATAAGCCTGTTTTTTTATCTTATTTTTTTTATCACCTGTTTAGGACGCGAGTTTGTGTTCTTGAAAGTTATATTAAAGGCATGTTGGGTACAAGAGTTCCATGATCCTTTTCACTGAATTGTATTTTTATACATGAAGATACCTTTGGGATGTAAGAACCGACTAGTTATACATGTTAAAAGAAAGAGGGTCGCAGTTTATCAATCGTTCCCGGAAGTTTAAGAAATTTCCTGTATGAGATATTTCCTTCTTAAGTTCATCTTGTTATATTATGCATTGTAAACATTTGTAAAGATATTGATTATGGTCTTTGCAAGTATTTTTTTTTATATATGCATATGGAGTGAGAAATGGATAGTATCATATGCATATATTTTTGTCTTATATTTACGTAATGCGAATCGTTCCCGCGAAGTTAAGAAATTTCTGTTGAGATATTCTTATTAGAGTTGCATCTTTGTTATATTATGCATTTGTAAACATTTGTAAAGATATTGATTATGTCTTTGCAGATATTTTTTTTTTATATATGCAATATGGAGTGAGAACTGGATAGTGTTATATGCATATAGTTTTGTCTTATTTTACGTAATGCGAACATTGTCATCTTGCAGGGTTAAAATGGATTTCCTTTTCTGGTTATTACACCTCAAGCGAGAGTGCACACCACCGTCATACCTCTGATAAAGAAATGATCATATTATCACCCTCGTTATATGAAATTTTCCCCCCCCCGGGGGGGCCCGGATTTTTAAATTGGGGGTACGGGAAAAAAAAAATTTTGTATTTGTGGTCTGTTTGTTTGTACTAAAGGCATATATGAAAGACCTTAATAAAGACCCTATTGATTACAGCAACGTATTTTATAATCCTTTTGATTGCAATGAAGTCTTAATATTGGTATGTTTTGGCGATTTTAACGTAACCGACGGTCAAGACTTTTACCATTATTGCTCGTAACGGATATGGGGAATGCGGGTATGCATTTTTTGTTGTTGTGTGCTTCTTCCTCTTAGTCTTATTCTTATTATTGACCTTGGAGAGGAGTAGAGACACCCTTTAGGTGACGTATTAATTTCATCATTAAGGGACATTTATGGATTATGATGAATTAGAAGGTGTGGTCATTCGGCTGTAGCAGGATTAATTATCGTTCAGTTACAATTCAAACATGGTGAAATATTGTGGTGTGAGGGGGAGGGGGAGGGGAGGGATGGGGTGAACTAATGCGTTCCATCGGTCTTGTGTGTGCTATTTGTTTGTTTGCGTCTTCTTCTCTACCATTATTGCTTTCCTATCGGGATAATGAGGAATGTTATCGGGGCAATAGAACGGAGGCGGTGTTCCCTTTTCTCGGACCTTTGCTATGTCACAGCTTGGTGCATGTTTGTGTGTGGGGTTTGTGTGCTTCTTCTTCATCTTATTCAGATTCATCTTTTACTTTGGAAGGAGGATACATTCCTTCAGGTGAGCGCGTTAGGCATCATTAGAGGGACATTTATGGCTTATGGTGAATTAAAAGGGTGATCACTCGTCTGTAGCAGGATTAATTATCGTTCAGTTACAGAATCAAACATGGTTGACTATTGCCAAGAGTGTTTATACAATCGAAAATCAAGGTATATATTGGTATGACGAATTTTATAATACTTTACACTTAATTGTATTTCTTATCTCTGGTACAGTGAGAGAGGAGCAAAATTAACGGTCATTAGCAGACCTGTTGTGACCTATTTATTATTGATTTTGACAGTTTTTCATTCATTAGAGAGACGGTTTCCCTCGTCTGTAGCAGAATCAATTCTCGATCTCGGTACAAGTTCAAACATGGTGAATATTGCGGTGTGGATGGGAGGAGCCGCGAGTGAGTCCTCTGTAGCATCTGCCACGGTTAATGATTTCCGTTTACGGATTATTGGTCAGCTTCCTGTTATGAATGTACTATTTTGGACTGTAAGGTGTGTCGTGTTATTCAGCATTAACTACGGTCTGGTGTTACTGCTTTTCACTCTCGACAAGGTTTGTGATTTACGTGGTGATCATTGATCTATGTCAACCTGCATTGGAGGGGATACTCGTCTGTACATCACTGTTATGAGTAATGATTTCGGAACGGATATTGATTAGTTAATCACCATTCATGGTCATCTTTCTGATGAGAATGCACCCAGTTTCAAGCCCGCGGGTGTGCGTGTTAGCCATCGTTAGCTATGGTCTAGTGGGTTGGCCTCGTGATCATTATCCTCTTTCACTGCTCGACAAGGTGTTTGGTTCCCTGGATCATTAATCTATTGTCCCGGTCACCTACATTGGAGGGGATACTCGTCTGTAGTACATCATTTGTTTCTTATTTCTCTATGATGCGTCATGTACGAACATAAAATGCACATGTGAAAGTAGGTTAATGATTTCCGGGTATTGATTATGTTGTTGTGGACATTGGTTGCGGTTTGCGGTTTCGTCAAGGTCACTGATTACGTCACGGTCACTGATCTACTTTCACATTTATTTACGTACATGAAGGTGGACCGATTCTGTCCGCCTACATTATCCTGCTTTCACTCTCGGTAAGGTTGTGTGGTTACGCTGTGATCATTATCTAATGTCACCTGTCCACCTGCCATTGGAGGGGCCTCATCTGTAGTATATCATTTGTTTTCATTATTTCCTCTTATGATCTCATGTACGAACATACAATGCATATGTGAAAGTAGGTAATGATTTCCGGTATTGCTTATGTTTTGTGGACATTGGTTTGCGGTTTTGCGTTTCGTCAAGGTCACTGATTACGTCACGGTCACTGATCTACTTTCACATTCATGTACGTACATGAAAGTGGACCGATTCTGTCCACCTACATTATCCTGCTTTCACTCTCGACATGGTTGTGTGGTTACGCTGTGATCATTAATCTATGTCACCGGTCACCTGCATTGGAGGGATACTCATCTGTAGTATACATTTGTTTCATTATTTTCTCTTATGATGCGTCATGTATGAGGAACATAAAAGCAATATGTGAAAGTAGGTTAACTGATTCCGGTATTGATTATGTTGTTTTGTGACATTGGTTTGCGGTTTGCGGTTTCGTCAAGGTCCTGATTACGTCACGGTCACTGCCTACTTTCACATTTCATGTACGTACATGAAGTTGGAAGCGATTTTGGGGGGGGGGAGGTAATATACCACTACATCATATATATATATATATATATATATATATATATATATATATATATATATATATAATATATAATATGCATATTATATATATATATGTGTATGTGTGTGTGTGTGTGTGTGTGTGTGTGTGTGTATGTGTGGTTTGTTGTGTGTTGTGTGGGGTGTTGTGTGTGTGTGTGTGTTGTTGTTTGTGTGTGTGTGTGTGTGTGTGTGGTGTGTGTTGTGTGTGTGTTGTGTAGATATATATATATAGATATATAGACATATATATATATAGATATATATATTATATGCGATTATATATATTATATACATTATATTATTATATATATATATATAAGAGAGAGAGAGAGAGAGAGAGAGAGAGATAGAGAGAGAGAGAGAAGAGAGAGACAGACAGACAGACAGAAATAGTCGGACACGCATACACACACACACCAAACACACACACACAATATAAACCCGCGCACCCAAAAGTAACCCCCCCCTCCATCTTTAAAGAGTTTTTTTTGAACGCGGGGACGATTCGAGGGATCACCAAGGACGGAAATCCCCTGGGCCCTCCACACGGCTATGTTCATACCGGCCATCATGGCCAAGGGACGAGGGAACAGCGGGAAAAAGTGCTTGGGAGAGCACTAAAGGGCGAGATTGTTGGACGTATGCGCAGGTAAATCGTCCTTATTGTAAAGGTTTCTCGTTTTGTTATTGTTAGCGATGATGATGATGATATGAGGGGTGATGATGGTTATAATATGAATAATGGTGATAAAATGGTGATAATTAGTAATAATGATAATGATAATAAAATGGTAAAAATTTGTAATAATAATGATAATAAAATGATATAATAAAGATAATAATAATAATAATTTAAAATTATGATGATAATGATAATGGTAATGATAATAATGGTGTGGATGATGATAATAATGATAATAATTATTATAATAATAATATTTAATAATAGACAATAAAATTATAATGATGATTATGATAATCTGATGCTGATGATGATGATGATATGATGATGATGATGATGATGATGATGATGATAGTAATAACACAAATAATATGGGTAATAAATATTAAGAAATTTCCTAATACTGTTTCGATTATATTTGCAATAAAACAACATCTGGCACGTAACAGAGTTTGAGATACCTATTATACCGACACCGACCTAAATTCACTAATCTGCCATGACCTTATTTCCCAGACGGGGTTGGGTCACGGGACGTTCCTTCGAGGCTGGAGACGAGGGCGACCTATGACCCGTCAAGGAGGAGTTCGTGCTCCACTCGCCCTCCATCACAGCCATCAAGTGTGGCCTGGAGGCTGTAAGGAAGACACACATACACACACACACATACACACACACGCACACACACACACACACCCACACACCACACACACACACACACACACACACACACACAAACACAAACCCCCAAAAACACACACACACACACACATTCCCCCAAATTCTTTAAATAAAGAAAAATCACTCAAAAATAATATTCGTAGATAACTAGATAAACAGACAATAGTAAATACTAAATAAAAAAAACAGAAAAAAATTGAAAATCGAAAATTTAATAAACAGAGGGAAAAAAATAGGGAATAGTGGGAAAATATAAAATACAAACACAAAAACAATATATTTTTCAAACCAAAAAACATTTTTTTTTTATTCGTCGGGTTTTGTGGGGAAAAAACGAAAAACGCGGGGTGATGGCGGGGCTGTACATCGGTGGAAATGTTTAGGCCCGCACCCTTTCATGGCGCAAAACAGGGGCGAACACACACGAGAGTCTCCAGGTAAAGGGGTGTTTTATTATTTTATATATATACGGTGTGTGTGGTGTTTGTTTGTGTGGGTGGTGTGTGTGGGTTTTGTGTGTGTTTGGGTGTGTGTGTGTGGGTGTGGTGGGGTACATGCCTTCATTGTTACTTTAATTATTTACATTATTTTTTATTATTATTATTATTTTATTTTTATTATTATTATTATATTATTTATTATTTTATCATCATCATCTCTCACAATTTTTTTTTTTATTATTATTTTATTTTATTTTTTTTATTATTTTTTACTTCTGTTTTCTGTTTTCTTTTTTTTTTCTCTCTCTCTCTCACTTTCTCTCTCCCCTCTCTCTCTTCATCTCTCTCTCTCCTCCCCTCTCTCTCTATATTTTAAAATATATATTATATATATATATATATATATAAAATTTTTCAAAACAAGTAGATCGCTAATTATAAAAACTTACCACTTTATAATATGTTTTCCTGTTCAACAAAACGCTCGCGTGTGTCTATGTCTATAACGACAAGGTATTATATCTTCCTGTAAAGGCGTAACCCTTGGCGAGATCGGCCCGCGTTTGGGATTGAATACCAAAGATAACGGTTTCCTGAAAATTTGAACACTACCGGATCCCACGAACCAACATGCTTATGAAACACTCACAGGTGTTGAAGGTGAGTATGAATAGGATTTGTTGTTTCTATTTTTTTTTTTTTTTTTTTTTGACTGTTTGTCTGTGTCTGTCACCGTTTCTCTTTCTCTGTCTCTTTCTCTGTCCCCTCTGTCTCCCGTCTCTGTCTCTGTCTCTTTTCTCTGTCTCTGTCTCTGTCTCTCTCTCTCTCTCATAATCTCCTCTCTCTCTCTCTCTCTCTCTCTCTCTCTCTCTCTCTCTCTCTCTCCTCTCTCTCTCTCTCGCTCTCTCTCTTTCTCTCTATTTCTTCAAACATATATTAATTCTCTTTATTTTCACTAACTTCACACTTCACACGAGGACTGACTGAATAATATGCAAACCATTATATACATTATTCCTACCCTTTAATCTTACCACTCATATATCTTCATTCACAAACATCCAACTCATTCACTAAATCTTCCGCAACAGGACGGGACGTACGTGAAACCCAAGCACGAGAAGTTAGCGTACGGCACCATGGTCTTAGTGAGGGTCGGGATAGTCCCGGGGACGCTTGCAAACAACTGCAGAGGGCCGTCACCCTCGCCCGCTCTACTCCGCCGTCCGACGTCCAGTCTAGATTGTGCCGGGGTGTGTTGGTGTAGTTGTTGGCGATGATGTTGTTATTGCTGATGGTGGTGATGCCTGTGTTGATGGTGGATTGTTTCAGAGGTGTCGATCGAAGGAGTTAGAGCAGGGGTTTCCCGGCTTGGGGGCCCACGAGGTAAATTTATTGGAGGAAATAGGAAAATTTTGATGTCGATTTTTTATCTCACCTACAGTACCTTTATATAATTACCTCTCACATATCAATAGATTGGAATCTTTTCCATAAGTTTTTTCTTGTCATATACTATTGACAAACCGTTACACTATTCATAACTATGATAAATGAATTTGAAAAGATGACAGTCACTGAACGCCTGGAGAGGTTTTTCAGTGGTGGGGAGCCCCCTTTTTTTTGGGGAATGAGGGAGAGCGAGAGGAAAAAGGAAAAAAAGGGAACGAGAGAGAGGGGAGAGAGAGGGGAAGGAGAGAGAAGAGAGAGGGGAGAGAGAGGGGAGAGAAAAAGAAGAGAGAGAGGGGAAGAGGTTAATATGCATGGGTTACATATACACATCACAAAAATATCTAATGCATATACAAATTGAGTGTGAGTGAGTGAGTGAGTGAGGGGGTTTTTTATGTGGGGAGAGAGAACTTAGCAGACTGAAAAACCAGATAGACCGTAGGCAGGAAAGGTAAAACAGACAAAAAAGACAGGTAGATAAGGCAAAACCGAAAAGTTTAATGAGCCTAAATCCTCCAAAACAACACCAAAATTGCAAAACCAACCACCACCTTTAAACTAAAAAACCATACAGTACAGTTTCCATATTCCCACACGGCTTGAAACATATCTTAGAGTTTTTTTTCTTTTATTCCCCCAAAAAGGGAAAACCCCAGACCTATTATCCCAGACTATTTTACAAAGGGAAATCAGATTTCCCCTTTCCCTCCCCCCCTTTTTTGTGACACCCCCTACCCTCCGTTTTTATTAACCGCCCCTTTCTTTCTTCTCCTCCCCCCCCCCCCCTTTAAACAGAGAAACCCGAACCACAGATCCTCGACTTCCGACGCAGCATTTCAAACTTCCCCCCCGATAGCGTCTGTGTTCGCCCTTCTTTTTTGGGGGAAAGCCTGGTGACCCCAGTACTTGAAGTGTCTAAGGATATGAACCCCAAAAGGGGAAAAGGGATGTTTTTTTTCCTGGCTTTATTCTTTGTTTCCCGTTTGGGTTTTAAGGGGTCTCAGTGCCCCCGAAAGCTCCGGGGCGTGGAGATCTTCCGGGTTTTTCCCGCGGAGGTCTGGGTACCGTCCAAAAACAAACCAACTTGCCTAGGATCTCTTTGGCGAGACCTTTGGGCCCTTACCCACGAGGGGGGAAAAAACCGTGTTGTGGTTTCAGGGGGCGAGGTGGGTTTAAGGGGGATGGGGGTGTGTGTGTGGGGGGCGGGTGGGGAGGTGGGGGAGGTGGATGGGCCGTGTTGTGTGGTAGGCGGGTGGCCCAGGTTTGGGGGGGGTTTTGGGGGTGGGGTGGGATTTCGGGGGGCGAGGTTTGGTTGGGGGGTGGGGGTGCGTGCCC
>NC_051396.1:50762404-50767404 GCF_015228065.2 Penaeus monodon
AGACGGAAAATAATCATGTCACCTTCTCTTGTACCATAATTTACATTGTGCAAGATTATAGGAAATTTATATCTAACCTTTCATCTGACAGGATTTCTCACTATGTCAAATTAAGTCAAGACCTCTAATCTTTTCAAGTTTCACTCTCAAAGTTTCCACAATACCTAAGACTTTGATCTTAATCATAACATGTTTTCTACCAACAGTACATGAAGTTTTTGAGAATGTAGCCGAGAAATATGATGTAATGAATGACCTCATGTCTGGCGGAATTCATCGGATATGGAAAGACCTATTTATCGCCCGCATAAACCCGAGGCCAAATACCAAACTCTTAGATGTCGCAGGTGGAACAGGTGGGTGGATTATTAACGAGACTCTTGATTTTCTTTAATCTTTCAAAACAGTCTCAGTTTAAGAGTCTTCCTGATTCTAATAGAATTACTTTATATGTTTACTGTTGGATATGACTCATTATTTCTTTTAAGTTACTAAAATTAATACTTCTTTGCATCTTCAATCAAGGAGACATTGCCTTCCGCTTTATCAAACACATCGAACAGGCTAAGAGAGGGAGCACAGTTGCACCGAGTGATGTTAGCGAGTCAAACCCTGGAGAGAAAGATAGCCAAAGATTGCCATATGAGGTATGTTCATGTTTGGTAATACAAGTATACTCTATAATCAATTATTAATAATGCTTCTTTTCTTTACCTTTCTCTTTCTCATTTTTTTTTTTTTTCTCTGCGCTTATTCATTATCTCTCTTTCTCTCTCTTTCTCTCTGTCTCTCTCTGTCTTCTCTTTCTCTCTGTCTCTCTCTTTCTCTCTGTCTCTCTGTCTCTCTGTCTCTCTGTCTCTCTCTTTCTCTCTCTCTGTCTCTCTGTCTTCTCTCTCTCTCTCCTTCTCTTCTCTCTCTCTCTCTCTCTCTCTCTCTCTCTCCTCTCCTCTCTCTCTCTCTCTCTCTCTCTCTCTCTCTCTCTCTCTCTCTCTCTCTCTCTCTTCCTCTCTCCTTCTCTCTCCATCTCTATTCTCCTTCTCTATTGTTCTCTATTCTCCTTCTCTCTTTTTCTCTTTCTCTCTCTCCTCTCCTCTCTTCTCTCTTCCATCACATTTATTTTCTCTTTCTCTCTCAGTTTCTTTTTTCTGTTTTCTTTCCCCTACAACTCTCTCTTCTCTCTTCTCTCTCTCTTTTCCTATCTTTCTTTCTCTGTTTTTCTTTTTCTCCCATCCTTCCTCTCTCCCTCATTTTACCCTTCTCTAAAGAGGCTTACTTAGCCTCTGACCCAAATTATCTGCAAACACTTTCACCCTTCAGGTTGTTGTTTGTGACATAAGTCAGGGGATGCTGGATGTCGGA
Organism: Penaeus monodon; assembly: GCF_015228065.2. Classification (NCBI taxonomy): domain Eukaryota; kingdom Metazoa; phylum Arthropoda; class Malacostraca; order Decapoda; family Penaeidae; genus Penaeus; species Penaeus monodon. The sequence goes on from NC_051396.1 coordinate 50,763,764, forward strand.
CAGAAGCGAGCAGCAGCATTGGGATATTCTGGACTCTCCTGGATCTGTGGAGATGCCCAAAAGCTCCCATTCCCCAGTGATCACTTTGACTGCTACACCATAGCCTTTGGAATAAGAAACGTTGTGGATCTGGAAAAGGTGTGTATTTATGAACGCAAGTTTTTTTTTTTTTTTCTAAGTAAGACATACAAATTTTCTTCTTTATTGGAAAATTTTTTTTTGTATAAATGTATATTTAGATGTTATTTAATTGCATATTTTAGATGTAGATCCTTCTGTTATATAATGATGATTAAAAGTTATCTGTAATGAAATTATTTTGTGATGAGCATTAGCAGCATTTTAACATGCACTAAACTTCAGACTTTTTTTTTAACTAATGCAGAACATGTATCTGACATGATGAAATTCAGTATTTATCATCACTAGAATTTCATTTAACAGAAACAAGAATTAATACAAAATACATTCTTAAGCTGTTATTTCAATACGCTTTCCCCCCTTTTCTTGTCTCCTTGTGCATTTCTTTTATTTTTAATACTTTTACAACAGAGGAATACTTAAAACATTCACCAACAGGCTCTGAGTGAAGCCTACCGGGTGCTGAAGCCTGGGGGAAGGTTCGTCTGCTTGGAGTTCAGTGAAGTTACGAATCCAGCCGTCAGATGGTAAGGAAATCAGTTTTCTTCACTCTTCTTCTTATTTTGCTTGCTCTTGTCTTCTTCTTCTTCTTTTTCTTCTTCTTCTTCTTCTTCTTCTTCTTCTTCTTCTTCTTCTTCTTCCTCTACTTCTTCTTCTTCCTCTTCTTCTGCTTCTTCTGCTTCTTCTTCTTCTTCTTCTTCTTCTTCTTCTTCTTCTTCTTCTTCTTCTTCTTCTTCTTCTTCCTCCTCTTCTCTTTCTTTTTCTACTTCTGAATATTCAAGGACTCCAGTTATTCTTAGCATATAGGGGAATGTAGCAACTTTATGGTCTATAAATCAAGTCTGTGCATCCTGATGTCTGTACATCTTTTTTTTTTTTTTTTTTACATGTCATTCACACACACACACACACACACACACACACACACACACACACACACACACACACACACACACACACACACACACACACACACACACACACACACACACACACACACACACACACACACACACACACACACACACACAAAAAGGGGGGGAGGGCGACACTAAAGTTCAAAACGACAGCACCTTATTAGTCACTCTTTTCCAGGATGTATGACCGATATTCTTTCGGTGTAATTCCCGTGATGGGGCAGGTTGTCGCAGGAGACTGGAAGAGCTACCAGTACTTGGTGGAGAGTATCCGCAAGTTCCCAGATCAAGTAAATATCTGATTGTTATTTGCGTTTTCTTCTTCTTTTTTATATTTGTCTTTCTTATAAGGGGAAGTAAAAAATGGAGAACTCTTCCTTTTTTTTGTTTTTAGTGATGTACAGATCGTGCATTAGTTCCAAGGTCTCTGTTTCTTGTTTTCTTTTCTGAAAAAAAAAAAAAAAAAAATTGATTGTGTGAATTGCAAGTTTGTGGTTGAGGTGAGTAAAAACCATATATATATCAGATGGCATATAACCCATTGTCGCCGGGGAGGGCATATAGGTATATACCATGCCCGCTGGGAATTTTATTTATTGAGGTACCGCTAATGTCGAGTATAGGTTAAAAGTTTTACCCCCAAAACATTCCTGTGTATTTGCATGCTAAATACATTCAAAAATAACCTGGCAGTAAGAAAAAATTTATATCTGTACTAAAATGCCCATTTAAAGGGATTTAAAGGGACAGGTGCAACCCACAAGTGCTCCATCGGCCTCTAAGGCAGATTGTGTATGGGCTGTTATGCTTAGATTTAAGCATAACAGCCCATACTCTGTAAAATGCTCTGTGCTCTGTAAAATGTTCTCAGAGGATGAAGTTGGCAGCATTGGTAGTTTGAAGTGCTCTGGCATCTCTGAGCTCTGAATAAATGAATTTCAGAAGTGCTGTGAATTTGAGGTGCATCATGTATCACCCACAATCTTCACCACATCCCCCTTGTTTTGAAGTTTCTTACCATTGTGAACCATGTTTCTCAAGAGAACAAAACATTATATGACACATATAAGGGGACTGTTCCAGAAGACCTTCACAGCAAAAAGAAATTAAAATGCAACTGCCTTACTGACGCCAACCACTCCACGTGTTGCTGCCTCGCCTGCCACCACTGCCTTGCTCAAAACGGAGAAAGACAACTATAAAATTTATTATCACAATATCTCAAAATGTTTTTTTACTTCCTGGAGAATTCAAGTTTTAATATATTTCATTGGACTTTGGCATGTTTCTTCAGAACAAAGAGTAGTTTTTAAAGAAATTCAACAGTAAGCTGGATGAAGTGATTTGCATGTTTTTTTCCATAACAATAAAAAAAAAACAAAAAAACTATACAGTTGTAAGGCTAACAAGTAAGAGTACACATTTTTTGTACCTGTAATATTGACTGTGCAAAGATTTGCTTAAGTTTTCCAAAAAGTCATGACAGTGGATGACATCATGCATTCAGATCGAAGATCAATCATCACAGAACATATTCTATGAATTTGATTTCATAGCTGCATATTGTTATTTTATAATGATATTTTAAATGTGCAAAATTAGCGGTACCTTAATTGCATTAATTCATAGATGTCTCCACATTTGCAAAGTCAGCAAGTTTACCGTTTTCCTTGATTTTAGATTTTAAAAAAATGTTATAGCACCAGTTATATTGTTAATTATATGATGATAATCATAATATCAATAATAATAACAGCATCAATAGTAACTGCATTAGAAAAAAACACATTTTCCTGAAAGCTCAAGGAAAGGGGAAGCATAGTGTGTCCTCTATTCTTCTTTGCTTCTTCAAAATTCCAGATTATGGAAGTTCCTTGAATGTTTTATGTTTTCATATTTTCTTTTTTTTTTAAGAAGTATTAATTAGGAAATGTGCTTTCTCATATATTCTTTTGTTTCAAAGAGGTACTTATTAGGAAATGTTTCTCTTCACATTTTCTTTTGTTTGAAAGAAGTATTTATTAGGAAATGTGCTTTCTCATTTCTCTCTCTTAGTATTATTGATGTTATTCATGTTTATTATATAAGCTTTTACAGACGTTTCCATTGCAGTGTTTTTTTTTTTTTTTTTTTTTTTTTTTTTTTTTTTTTTTTTTTTTTATCTTATCTTATCTTATCTTATCTTTATAGAATAGACTCCAAAAATAAAGTTTGTATTTTTCTTGAATTTGAAATTGTAAATAAAAACTAGCCATAGTTTTCTTTTTGTACAAGCTATTGATAACATACCTGTACACATTAATATAATATACCTGTACACAATAATATTGCTAAAGATGTCATTGTTGAGGCCTGCAATTTCCATCTTTTGCAAATCAAGTTAGTAAAGGAAAAGAAAAGGTTATTTGAACTGTAAACACTTATTTGGATTTTTAAATATTTTCCCAAAGTAACACAGACACGAGTGCGATGGAACATGTGCCATTTTCATATTTCATTTACATTTCCCATTTCAGGAGACCTTCAAAGAGATGATTGAGGATGCGGGATTCAGGAGAGTGACCTTTGAAAACTTGACCTTTG
>NC_051396.1:50802404-50809904 GCF_015228065.2 Penaeus monodon
CATGTATATATATATATATATATATATATATATATATATATATATATATATATATATATATATATATATATATATTGTGGAGGTTCTTCAAACCTCGCCTCAGAGAGACACAGCAGAATCCAGATGGGGTGTCCAGATCTCCTTTTTATTTTTATTAGCGTTTTACCCCTGCTCACTTTTAGTTAAGTTTCCCTTTATTTTACCTCATTTTCTAAGTCGAGTGTATCACGTTTTCTGTGTTTTATTTCGTTCTCTTAAGTAATGATTGATGTCTTTTATTGTTTTAGTTCTTAAAGGTTGCCTCAGTACTATTTTATTTAGTGTTTTTAGTCATTTTGATCGTCATTTTTATTGTTCTTTTTTTTAATTAAGATTTATTTTTCGTATTCTTATTTTAGCTTTTTATTCGATTTATAGACGAGCATGACGGGGTTTGTCTTTTTATATTGTAAACTTGTCTTTTTATTGTATGTATTTGTATTTTGATTTTTATGATTTTACCATATATGTTTTTATTCATGTTTTACGTTACTGACATCGTCTTTTTAGCTTTTTAGCGATGTCAATGACGTCAGTACTTTTTAATAAGCTTTATTTTCAATGGTTTTAATTATTTGTCTTAGCCTTTTAACTTTTTTATCATTCTCGTTTAATTTTGTACATACCATGTATTTTTCATATTTTAATTATGTTTATTATTGAATTTTGTTAAAATGAAGGCAGTGACGTCACCAATGTCACGTGACGTCCGTGTATAAATACGGAACCGTGGAACAATAAAAGAGAGATCTATCTGAAACTGTGTTTGTGTCACCCCCTCTGGATTTACTTCAGCCTGAGACGTCAGCAGAACAAAGGTTGTACTGAGCAGACTTCCCGTTACTTGCCTAGGTCATTTGCTGGACGTTGTCTTTTATGTTTTGTTTTATTATGTTTTCATTGTTTTAAGTGCTTTAGATGTATTTTACGCCGAAGCCCTTCAGGATTCGGCTCTTCCCACTTCGTTTCTTTTAAACCTTCAGTCCCCTTTTAAGTCTAGTAGTCAATATTTTATTATTTTTTAAGTTACCGTAACTTTCTTTTTCTTATCCTTTATTTTAGTAAATTAACGTAATTTTAGTATGTGTTCTTGTTTTACATTTTATGCCTTAAGCAGTTTTATCATTTCAGTTTCTTTTAAGTTCTTTTATTTGTCATGTTTTAAATGATAGGCTGAGCCACAAGGACTTCGGATCATATTTCTCCGCTCAGGGTACATGTCGTGCTGCGTAGGATCCTGGGTCACTGCCCGCTACCATTTTACAGGCCCAGGATCTGTATCAAGTTGTTCAGGGGAGTGAACGGGACCCTTATTTGCGTCCCTAAGCCGTTCTCGCTTCACGAGAGGCTTCAGCTCGCTTCATGAGGCTGGGGTTAAAGTCGGGCTCCTCATTACGGACCAACAACCATCCTTACAATATATATATATATATATATATATATATATATATATATATATATATACATATATACATATCATATATTTGATATATATGTTTATATATATATATATATATATATATATATATATATGTGTGTGTGTGTGTGTGTGTGTGTGTGTGTGTGTGTGTGTGTGTGTGTGTGTGTGTGTGTGAAATAGCGTTTTAAGCCAGAATCTCAAGACTTTTCATGGTTATCTTAAGAATCTGTCGTGCTTTCTCAAGCTACCCCCGTAGATGCTAGACTTCCGCTTGCCAAGTCAAGCGGTATACCATCACCATGGCAACGGCGTCGCTCGCGTACCGTAGTGGTTAAAACCTTCGCATGCGGGCGATGGCAAAGATCTCCGCTTGATATTTTATCAGAGGAATTATTTTTATTGCTTCTGTGTCTGTAATTTCCACAACAATATACTTTAAATTTACTGCAAAGCAAATGCGATGAAGGAGATAATACGGAAACCGTTTTCCTTATAAATCAGAAAGCATCAGAACACGAACAATATATCTTTTAAACTCTTTTAATCTAAGAATATACCTACTTTCCAATGGAACAGAGAATATTCCAAATGAAAAAGTCTGAAATGAGAAAATAATTATGTAAATAATAACAATCAAGAACGAAATTAAGGCCATTAACTTATTTTCTTATATTCCGAAGTCTAACACTGATATAATCCTACAAAATGAAGACAGTTCCCAGGGAGAGATCTACAAAAATTATTTTGTCAGAATACACTCGAAACGTGATTGTTGGCCTTTGCTGCAGCATCGCTTGTACCACGCTCTTTAATAGCAGATGCTACATGACCTTAGATGTCTAGCACATCTGTTTTGCTTTTAACCATTAATCATTATTTAATAGCAGATTAAGCCATTTTATTTCACCGCACAGATTGACGAAAATAGCATCTTTTGCTATTTCAATAGCAGAAGAAATTAGTTTTTTTTTTTTTTTCGTTCTCTGCGTTGTAAACAGCTGTTCATTTGACCACAAATGTAGCATTGATCATGGCTCAATTGGCCGCTCTCTTTCATCTTTTATTTTGTTTTCAACATATCTAGATATGGAAAGTGAAACTAATTTTTCTGATGAGCATAAAGTATGAAAATAGTACTAATTATATATGTTTATAGCTTGACAATTGCTAGAAATTAGAGCAATAAATGTTTTTAATACTGCAGTCAGCTTATCAAATATCAAAATTAGGGCAGATAACAGTTATATATTTATATCTGTCTCTGTCTACCCATCTACACACACACACACACACACACACGCACGCACGCACGCACACACACACACACACACACACACACACACACACACACACACACACACACACACACACACACACACACACACACACACACACAATATATATATATATATATATATATATATATATATATATATATATATATATATATATATTTGGCATTTGATAAGCAGATAAGATTATATTATAACATAATTATTTTAGGACTATTCATACTAATAATTGCTGTTACTATGATGAATTTTGTTATTATCTCTTATTACAGTTTCCACTATTATCATTATTATTATTCTCATCATCATTAGCATCATCTTCAGCAGCAGCATTACAAACTCTCTGTCCTTTGGTCCTTTTAACAGTCTTCGCCACCTTCGAGCATTTCTGTCAATATTCGGATTTTTTCTTCTTTATCTTTTCTATTCCCTTCCCACTTATTTAACCGATATCACACCACTGAAAATACCTACACAAAAAGACTTCCTGTTGCACTTTGTCTAACGATATTTCCGTTTTCACAATGACAAACTTGTTGTGGAGAACCAAGTGTGTTTAGAACGGGAATTCTTAACTAGACCCAGCATATGAATGACATTATCTTTGGTGTTCTTTCAATGAGTCTCGTCTGTAAAATATTCATGTCTGTCTCAATTACCCGAATATTTCAGTTTTACGACCATCCGTGTCAAAATGCAATTCAATTTTCATTATTGACTGTACACTGCATAACCGTGACGTTCTCTTCGTACATTTATTATGTGTATTTACATTCATAATGCTTTTAATACAAGATCACACGTAAAAACGCTTAGAAAACACCACATTTTTTCGAAACAAAATTTGTCCATCTACTATAAACAAAACCCACGAAAATTTACGTAACTGCACTCTACGTTTACACGATCTATCTACGTATCTACATCTATATATCATTCACCTTTACCACACCGCAATAACCTTAGCATTTTAGCAGTTTATTAATCTCTCCATACCAAGAATTCGTTCGAGACTCGGCAGAAACGAGACTCGAATATATACGGAAGAAGATGTATGAGGAAAGTGACGATGACGAAGATGACGACGAACATGACGAGAGTGATGGCATGATTCTTATGGTGAGGGCATGTGATCTTACAGTGATAGTCATAGTATGGTATTGTTGCCTCTGTTATATTGCTATGCTTATTATTACTGCTGTATTATTGTAATTATTACTGTTAATTATTATCATTGTTGTTATTATTAGTATCATTATTATTATTGTTACTGTTATAATTATTAGTTATTATCATCATCATTATTATTGTTACTAATAATTATTGTTATTATTATTATTAGTATTATTTTCTTTTCTTTAGATCTGCTAATTAAAATCAAACACCAGGTCACTGCCAGCGACCTAGGGTGATTGAAGTTTAAGGCAAATGGAACACTGACAGAAGTATGCTCACAACTTCTGCAGCAGGCTCCTTGAGTGTATAGCAAAAGCAGTACATTACCTCAATATACTCTTCCCTTGTTCACTTAAGTCTTATTTTCTTTTGATTGATAGTACAAGATGGCCGAACCGCAGGGCCAGGGGTGGGAACTATCCCGTCCTAGTAACCTGGCGGATTTTGATAAATGGAAGAGTTAGACTTAGTTCTGCCCTGGGGGATGCGCCCCTTGGTTGGGGCGCCGTGTGGCTTATTATTATTATTATCATTATTATTATCATTATTATCACTATTATTTTATGGCGATGATAATGATAATAATAGTAATAATAATTGTTATTGTTATTATTATTATTATTATTATTATTATTAACAATAATAATAATAGTCTAATTGCAATAACGATAATGATAATAATGATAACAATAATAATAATAATGATGATAATAATTATGATAATAATGGTATTATCATCATCATCATCATTACTATGGCAGAGTATAGTACTTGTATTATCTGACTTTGACATCATTACATCTTTATCATTGTTGTTTTTATCAACATCATTATCAGATAGATCAATAGATAAGAGGCTTTAGTGATTATTTGGTGACATGTTTAATCATTTTCAATCATCATTGCAGATTTTTTCTAAAGTAATCTTTTCTTCATGCAACTGCACCTCTTTGCAAATCAGACAAGTCGAGGGCGGCCGAGGAGGCTGCGCAGGCAGGAGAGGATGTCCCTAGGAATACCAGAGAAGGATTTTAAAGCAATTATCTGAGGGTATTTTTCAGGCATAAGTTTTTGAAAAGCAAAAAAAAATAAATTACATGGATTTGTTCGTGAAACTTTTTATATGAGGATATATGTGTGTTTGTGTGCGTACGTGCGGTTGTGTGTGTGTGTGTGTGTGTGTGTGTGTGTGTGTGTGTGTGTGTGTGTGTGTGTACATACGTAGATGTAAATATGTATATAAATATATATGCATATATGTATATATATACATACGTGTATATATATATGTATATATATATATATATATATATATATATATATATATATGTGTGTGTGTGTGTGTGTGTGTGTGTGTGTGTGTGTGTGTGTGTGTGTGTGTGTGTGTGTGTGTGTGTGTGTGTGCACGTATATACATACGTATTTAGACATATTCACAAATATGTACATTTACGCTTGTATATATACATATTTCTGTATGTGAGCATAATTATTTCTTATCTTAACTGTTAAACGAAAAAAACAAAACATATCCGAGAGGTTCACTAGAAACACATATAAGTTTAATGTATATTAGTAGCGTCTGTAACCATGAGCAGTGAGTCATGTTGACGGGGAGCTCAATATATTTGTCTGAGACGCTGTTCTTTTCCATTTCCGGGGAAGTTCGCTTATCTGATGGCCAAATCTGCCATTGCACTTGCATCCTTTCCGTGCTTCTGGCTTACGAGCACGTCACGCAAACACAATAGTAAAAGATGAATTAAATGAAACACAAAGGCGATAACAGAAAAAACTGCTTTCTTTCTCGCTGGTGTTATCGGGTTCACTCGAAGAGCCGCAGATTTCATTTCCTTTGCTAAAACACTTGCATTTGTGTCTTGATTGTTATTGTTGTTTATTTAGATCACAGTAAGGAAGAGAATCGTCTCTTGTTGCGTCAAAAAATTACGTAATTTCATATAAAATATAATCGCAGTAAATGCTATGACATCAGTATTTTTAAAAATGTAATACGAAATTAAGGATACAGAGATAACGGAAAATCCTATACATAGACTCTTCTTCAGGGTTACCTACTTGCGAACCAAATACTAATGTACATAGATTAGCTCGTTATAAAAGATCAATAACGTATAGTGATCAAAACTCACTTCAACAAACTGCTCACTCGTTTTAACTTTGAATTTTTTTAATTTTGAAAAATCAATATATGCAACAAAACACTTTCTTATTGCATTGCTTTATCATCTTGAAGTTACATAGTATTTGAACCTGTTGCTTACTTATAACTTCATTTATACTACAAAAGATTCAATCCTGTTCTCTAAATCGACATGCCTTTAGCCATTTTCTTAAACCTTATCAGACGTAATAAATCTCCTTCGATGATAAACAATAATAGTCCTTTCTTGTAACCAGATTCACTTTTCTTAATATTTTATCAAACTATTAAAAGTCATGATAGTAACGAGATTAATGTTTTATCATGAATAAAGTAACGCCTTACCTAAAACATCTTTATTCCTTACCGGCTTGTCAACTAAAGTCATTTTTTTCGGTCAAGTTCCCTCATGAGCGCTGTCTTTAGGCGGTGACAATTGGTGTTTTTGCTTTGTCTACGTAGACTGATCATCTTCCTCGTTTATTCGAATATTGCAAGATCTGTAACTTTTTTATTACTATCAATTCAGCTTTCATTCTATTTCAGATTCCTTCCGGTCTAGTGAACCAAGCAACGAGCCATGAAGACCGTGAGCCTTCTCGTCCTGGTCGTCGTCGCCATCGCCATCGCGGTAAGGCGGGCCATACTCTTGGTCCAAACTCGATTTTGATCTTTAGCTGTTTAAACCACTGTTTTCTGAAAAGGTCTGGCCTTTAAATCACACACACAAAAAATCCTACCAAAAAGTTTATTTCTTGCTTGACACACCATTATATATTTTTTCAACAAAAACGTTTCTTCAGTTTTATTTTGCCAAGATATTTATGATCCTACAGTATAGTTAGCCATAAGGCTCTCGATTTTAAACTCGAAGTCTGTAGGAGTCAATAGCCCGTTTTATATTTCATATGACTTTTTATTAGACACGCAACAACATGTTGACGTTGATGGGTATTTTTGTGTTTTCAATTATGTCAGGAGTTCCCCAAGGCAGTGTTCTTGGGCCACTTCTTTTCATCTTTTATATCAGTGATATGTGGCAGGAGATTTCTTCCAATCTCATGGCTTATGCTGATGACACTTCCTTATTTTACCGCATCCCTGACCCTCAAAGTAAATCAGATGTTGCTGCTTAATTGAATGTTGATTTAGAGCTGACTTCTTGATGCAAGCATTGAGCAACTGAATTAAATCCTGCTAAAACCAATAGCATAATTTTTATCCGTTCAAGAACCTGCAATCCACCACACCCTGATATCGTTGACGGCCAAGCCATCAGTTCAGTAAAGACATTAAAATTGCTTGGTGTAATTTTAGATTCTAAATTAACTTCAGAGGATCATATCAGAACAACCTCCTCTCTTATTTCACAGAAGGCCGGATTACTGAGGGAATGTAAATTAATTTTC
>NC_051396.1:50822404-50834904 GCF_015228065.2 Penaeus monodon
ACGCAGCTCCTTTCCACTCCCCATCGGCAGACGGAGCAGGTAAGCTCGCTCCTTTGAGGACCAAGGCTGCCGTAGCACTTATATCCTTGCCGTGCTTCTGGTTTACGAGCTCACTGCACGTAAATACAATAGTGTGAGAAAAGTTCGAGGAAATGCTAAGGCGATAACAGAAGAAAATGGTCTTTCTTTTTGGTTTTGTCGCTTGATGATGAGTTCGGTTCCACTCGAAGAGCCGCAGATTTCACATCACATTTGCTATAATACTTGCATTCGTTTGTGACTGTTAATGCTGTTTTCTCAGATCACACTTTCTTTTTCGAAATAAAAGATTGAAGAGTCAACATTCTGTCCGGTGTGTTGAAGCAAGCAGCAGGAAATCATGAGCCTTCTCGCCCTGGTCGTGGTCGCCGTCGCCCTCGCGGTAAGCCGGCTTTGGCTCGCTCGTGCAAACACCACGAGCGGGTCTTTGGCTTTGTCCCAAGTGGCTTTTGGCCTTTAGCTGTTTGCCTCAGTGTTTTCTGAAAGGCCTGGCCTTTTATTCACAAATTCTTTTACTACCCAAACTGATACATTTATCCTTCAGCTGTTAAGGTCATTTTTTCGACAAAAGTTGCTTGCAACGCCATTATATATATATGTGTGTGTGTGTGTGTGTGTGTGTGTGTGTGTGTGTGTAGATGTATGTATGTATATATACCTTTTATATGTTGGAAGGGATCAACCTCCCAGAAGCTCCTCATTACCTCATGATGTTTTTCACTTGCAGGCAGGATTACCCTCTACGGTTGAGGTGAGTAGGAGCTATGAAGACACTGTTACGAGCAAATCTTCGAAAAGTGTTTCATGCTATTGGCCATTCGAAACATAATCTAGATCCTGTTTCGAACCGTCTCTTGTAACCACTAGTTATGACTAACAATCATTTATCATTATTACATTTAAACATCATTACATTATTTATCGATATATCAGCAGCTCTATAATACAATGCACTATATTACTAGTATTGGTTAAGCAACTCTCTCGCTTTTTCTTCCAACCACACAACGCGGAAAAGGGAGAAAAAGAAGGACCCATGATGGACAACATGCATGCAATGCCTTCTGGCTTGGTGGTCCAAGTAAGCTAAGTCTTTTAGTTATGCCTCTTTGCTGATATATGTATGAATTAACATGTATATATACATATGTATATATTTGAATATATGTGTGTGTATACTTACATACTTTTGTGTGTGTGTATATCATGTGAATAATAAAACACACACAGATATATGTTTCTATATAAGACTATCCGGTCTCCTTGCAGGTCCAGCAGAAGGTCAACACCGATGACTGTTGCGAGGAAAAGGAGAATATGGATGATGTGGATGAGATGAGAGAAGAGAAGAATAAGGATGACATGCATGAGAGAGAAGAGACGCATGGGACGCAGACGCACACAACTACAACTACTCATAGGCCGCATTATAATGTGCATTATGTAAGTCCTTCTAAGTAGACGCTGCCAGCATCATGAAAAGCCCCTGTGAAAAAAAGAAAAGAAAAACGCGACGAACATGACCACAGAGTACGAAAATGAACAAGGACAAGACCAAGATTGTTTACCTTCCATTGAACATCATTATCAGGAACTTCCTGGCACCCGAATGTTCAATCCGTGAAGTGCCAAGCAACGACCAGGCTTTGTTTGATTTTTTTTCGGAAGTATTTGTACTTCAGAAGATATACTACCAAAATGTATTGTAAAAGATTTTTTTTTTAAACTGATTTAATTGTATATGCTCCTCCCGAAGCCATTATATCGTTGATTGGCAATAAACTAGCACAATGTATTATGGCCTTCTTCCTACATTACCAGTCCTATTTAAATACATAATTTATATGTATATTTTTTACAAATATATGTGCATATATATACATACATATGGAAACACACCAACAGATACACAGAAACACATATGTATATATTATATATACAGAAACACACAAACACAAAAGTACAAATAGATACAGAAACACAAACACAATACAAAAACACAAACAAAAACACAAATAGACACAGAAACGCACATATTACGTACATGCATATGTATATTTATATAAACATATGCTATATATATGGAGAGAGATGTATATCAATCTATCTACCTATCTATTTACATATACATACACGCGCCCAACGCACTATGAAAATATTTCAGTTTTGTCTGATGGATGAGAACCAAATGGCCCAATCTGTCCTGTAAATATCCCTCCAATTAATGGATATAGAAATATGATTTTTGACATGGTCCCAGTTTGTGTGATTTTAGGTAGACCTACTGCGACAACGTAAAATCAGGCACAGAAAAACTGCGCTTGAAGAACTGTTATGAGAGGAGTCAACTGGGGCACCAACACTAAGATCAGGAATATGGGTGAAAAGGAGACCATGACGATTCCCTGTGACATGGCTACGAGCTTCAACAGCTTCGCAAACAGAGAGACAAGAGAAGTGGTAGGCAGCATGTCCATGACAGTCTGTTCACGAAATGGAACTCAGCCAATGTAAATGGTGGGCGTTAAAATCGCCAATAAACATATAGAGTCCTAAATGAGGGTTTCGATAAACAGCGAATATGTGTAACTTTCAATCATTTGAGCAACTTTTCAATGACATGACTTCATGGCACTTGCATTGACCATTCAAATAGCGAAAGCCAGTAAACGAAGAGCGGAGATAGATACACATACCTTGTGTTCTAGGGATACGATTCGTTTCTTAATAAGAAAATCTTTTTTAAACCCAGGAATAAGTAAGTCCGATAAGTGCCGGTATTCAGAGACAAGTGTTTCCGAGCAACACAATATACCGTGGTAAAATGCAGCCACAGACAAGTCTTTAAAAAGCTTTAAGGCCATAATATTTGTATACATAAGTGCACTATTTAGCCCTAGGGCCTGGACTGGGGTGAATATGGCCCGACAACAGTAGCAGCAACAAAACAAGCAATGTGATGCAGTACCAACGAAAAGAAAATAAACAGGACAGATGGAATGGTCAACCTGGAGGTGCAGTCTCGCCAGACTAGGTTGCAGAGGTTTCGACCTAACGTTCGCCAGCCAATGGACCGCTGAGAGTCAAGATGGCTAAAATGCAAAGTGCCCTGAGCCTTAGGCATCTAGCTATGGCACAATGATTTTAGACCCACAATCAATTTAAAGAATTTAAAAAAGGAAGATATAAAAGAGAAAGTATAAAATGAGGTATGGGAGAACAATAACGGACCAGTCCACCACCCTATGTATACATATATGTGTGTGCGTGTTTCAGTGTTTGTAAACGTATACAGACACGCACATACATAAATTTGTGTATGTGTGTGGGTATGTGTGTTTGCTCATAAATAAATATATTATATATATATATTTATATATATACATATATGTATATGTATACACATACATACATTCATACATACACATTATATATATATATATATATCTTTCTCTCTATATATAAATATGTGGATATATGCATATATATGTATATATAAATATGCATATATATGTATATATATGCATATATATATTTATATATATGTATATATATATGTGTGTGTGTGTGTGTGTATGTACACAAATATGAAAGAAAAAACAACCACACTAAGAACTAAAAATAAATCGTAACGTTTCGAACTTTTCATGGCTCCCACATCAGACGATCAATTAACCGAATTAACATTTCGATTTCTTTTTCGTGTCATATATATATATTCATAAAGACATCTACATCTACATCTACATCTTTTTCTCTATATATACATATATATGTGTGTATATGCAGAGAGAGAGAAAGAGAAAGATGTATATATAGATGTATGTATATATATACATATATATTTTTGTGTGTATATATATACATGTATATTCACACACATATATGCGCTTGACTGTATAATTCTCGCTTTAAATGTGTAAAGAAATACTTCCGAGAATTTCACACACACACACACGCACATATATGTATATATATATATATATATATATATATATATATATATATATATGTGTGTGTGTGTGTGTGTGTGTGTGTGTGTGTGTGTGCGCGCGCGCGCTTGACTGTATACAAGTATAATTCTCACTTTAAGTGTGAAAGGAAAGAAATATTTCCGAGAATTTCACTAGAAGCACCTTTAGTTTCAAGCAGGTGAGCCACACTTGTAGCCTTTAGCGTCCTTGGGAGGGAAGGTGGGCGGGAAAGCTCAATATATTTGCCTGAGACGCAGCTCCTTTCCACTCCCCATCGGCAGACGGAGCAGGTAAGCTCGCTCCTGTGAGGACCAAGGCTGCCGTAGCACTTATATCCTTGCCGAGCTTCTGGTTTACGAGCTCTCTGCACGTAAATACAATAGTGTGAGAAAAGTTCGAGGAAATGCTAAGGCGATAACAGAAGAAAATGGTCTTTCTTTTTGGTTTTGTCGCTTAATGATGATTTCGGTTCCACTCGAAGAGCCGCAGATTTCACATCACATTTGCTATAATACTTGCATTCGTTTCTTGACTGTTAATGCTGGTTTCTCAGATCACACTTTCTTATTCGAAAAAAAGATCGAAGAGTCAACATTCCGTCCGTGGTGTTGAAGCAAGCAGCAGGAAATCATGAGCCTTCTCGCCCTGGTCGTGGTCGCCGTCGCCCTCGCGGTAAGCCAGCTTTGGCTCGCTCGTGCAAACACCACGAGCGGGTCTTTGGCTTTGTCCCAAGTGGCTTTTGGCCTTTAGCTGTTTGCCTCAGTGTTTTCTGAAAGGCCCGGCCTTTTATTCACAAATTCTTTTACTGAGACATTTATCCTTCAGCTGTTAAGGTATCTTTTTTCTACAAAAGTTGTTTGACACATCCTTGCAACGCCGTTATATATATATATATATATATATATATATATATATATATATATATATATATAGATGTATGTATGTATATATACCTTTTATATATTGGAAGAGGTCAACCTCCCAAAGGCTCCTCATTACCTCATGATGTTTTTCACTTGCAGGCAGGACTTCCCTCTACGGTTGAGGTGAGTAGGAGCTATGAAGACACTGTTACGAGCATATCTTCGAAAAAAGTGTTTAATGCTATTGGCCATTCGAAACAAAATCTAGATCCTGTTTCGAACCGTCCCTTGTAACCACTAGTTATGACTAACAATCATTTTTCGTTATTACATTTAAGCATCATTACATTATTTATCGATATATCAGCATCTCTATAATACAATGTACTATATTACTAGTATTGGTTAAGCAACTCTCTCGCTTTTTCTCCCAACCACACAACGCGGAAAAGGGAGGAAAAGAAGCACCTATGATGGACAACATGCATGCTATGCCTTCTGGCTTGGTGGTCCAAGTGAGCTAAGTCATTTTGCCTCTTTGCTGATATATGTATAAATTAACATATATATATATATATATATATATATATATATATATATATATATATGTATATATTTGAATATATGTGTGTATATACTTACATACTTTTGTGTGTGTATATATCATGTGAATAATAAAACACACACAGATATATATATATATATATATATATATATATATATATATATATATATATATATATGTTTCTATATAAGACTATCCGGTCTCCTTGCAGGTCCAGCAGAAGGTCAACACCGATGACTGTTGCGAGGAAAAGGAGAATATGAATGATGTGGATGAGATGAGAGAAGAGAAGAATAAGGATGACATGCATGAGAGAGAAGAGACGCATGGGACGCAGACACACACAACTACTACTCATAGGCCGCATTATAATGTGCATTATGTAAGTCCTTCTAAGTAGACGCTGCCAGCATCATGAAAAGCTCCTGTGAAAAAAGAAAAGAAAAACGCGACGAACATGACCACAGAGTACGAAAATGAACAAGGACAAGACCAAGATTGTTTACCTTCCATTGAACATCATTATCAGGAACTTCCTGGCACCCGAATGTTCAATCCGTGATTTTTTTTTTTTTCTGAAGTATTTGTACTTCAGAAGATATACTACCAAAATGTATTGTAAAAGAATCTTTTTTTTATACTGATTTAATTGTATATGCTCCTCCCGAAGCCATTATATCGTTGATTGGCAATAAACTAGCACAATGTATTATGGCCTTCTTCCTACATTAACAGTCTTATTTAAATACATAATTTATATGTATATTTTTTACAAATATATGTATACATATATATATACATATGGAAACACACCAACAGATACACAGAAAGACATATGTATATATTATATATACAGAAACACAAACACAAACACAAAAGTACAAATAGATACAGAAACACAAACACAATACAAAAACACAAACAAAAACACAAATAGACACAGAAACACACATATTACATACATGCATATGTATATTTATATAAACATATGCTATATATATGGAGAGAGATGTATATCAATCTATCTACCTATCTATTTACATATACACACACGCGCCCACACACACACACACACACACACAAACACACACACACACACACACACACATATATATATATATATATATATATATATATATATATATATATATATATATATATATATATATATTATATGCGCGTTCACTCGTAAACGCTAACGCGTTTGGCGAACAGACAACGCACTATGAAAATATTTCAGTTTTCTCTGATGGATGAGAACCAAATGGCCCAATCTGTCCTGTCAATATCCCTCCAATTAATGGATATAGAAATATGATTTTTGACATGGTCCCAGTTTATGTGTGATTTTAGGTAAGACCTAATGCGACAACGTAAAATCAGGCACAGAAAAACTGAGGTGAACGACTGCGCTTAAAGAACTGTTATGAGAGGAGTCAACTGGGGCACCAACACTAAGAAGATCAGGAATATGGGTGAAAAGGAGACCATGATTCCCTGTGACATGGCTACGAGCTTCAACAGCTTCGCAAACAGAGACAAGAGAAGTGGTAGGCAGCATGTCCATGACAGTCTGTTCACGAAATGGAACTCAGCCAATGTAAATGGTGGGCGTTAAAATCGCCAATAAACATATATAGAGTCCTAAATGAGGGTTTCGATAAACAGCGAATATGTGTAACTTTCAATCATTTGAGCAACTTTTCAATGACATGACTTCATGGCACTTGCATTGACCATTCAAATAGCGAAAGCCAGTAAACGAAGAGCGGAGATAGATACACATACCTTGTGTTCTAGGGATACGATTCCTTTCTTAATAAGAAAATCTTTTTAAACCCAGGAATAAGTAAGTCCGATAAGTGCCGGAATTCAGAGACAAGTGTTTCCGAGCAACACAATATATCGTGGTGAAATGCAGCCATAGACAAGTCTTTAAAAAGCTTTAAGGCCATAATATTTGTATACAAAAGTGCACTATTTAGCCCTAGGGCCTGGATTGGGGTGAATATGGCCCGACAACAGTAGCAGCAACAAAACAAGCAATGTGATGCAGTACCAACGAAAAGAAAATAAACAGGACAGATGGAATGGTCAACCTGGAGGTGCAGTCTCGCCAGACTAGGTTGCAGAGGTTTCGACCTAACGTTCGCCAGCCAATGGACCGCTGAGAGTCAAGATGGCTAAAATGCAAAGTGCCCTGAGCCTTAGGCATCTAGCTATGGCACAATGATTTTAGACCCACAATCAATTTAAAGAATTAAAAAAAGGAAGATATAAAAGAGAAAGCATAAAATGAGGTATGGGAGAACAATAACGGACCAGTCCACCACCCTATGTATACATGTGTATGCGTGTTTCAGTGTTTGTAAACGTATACAGACACGCACATACATAAATTTGTGTATGTGTGTGGGTATGTGTGTTTGCTCATAAATAAAAATATTATGTATATATATTTATATATATACATATATGTATATGTATACACATACATACATTCATATATACACATTATATATATATCTTTCTCTCTATATATACATATGTGTATATATGCATATATATGTATATATAAATATGCATATATATGTATATATATGCATATATATATTTATATATATGTATATATATATATATATATATATATATATATATGTGTGTGTGTGTGTGTGTGTGTGTGTGTGTGTGTGTATGTACACAAATATGAAAGAAAAAACAGCCACACTAAGAACTGAAAATAAATCGTAACGTTTCGAACTTTTCATGGCTTCCACATCAGACGATCAATTAACCGAATTAACATTTCGATTTCTTTTTCGTTTCATATATATATATATATATTCATAAACACATCTACATCTTCATCTAGATCTACATCTTTTTCTCTATATATACATATATATGTGTGTATATGCAGAGAGAGAGAAAGAGAAAGATGTATATATAGATGTATGTATATATATACATATATATTTTTGTGTATATATATATACATGTATATTCACACACATATATGCGCTTGACTGTATAATTCTCGCTTTAAATGTGTAAAGAAATACTTCCGAGAATTTCACACACACACACACACATATATGTATATATATATATATATATATATATATATATATATATATGTGTGTGTGTGTGTGTGTGTGTGTGTGTGTGTGTGTGTGTGTGTGTGCGCGCGCGCGCGCTTGACTGTATACAAGTATAATTCTCACTTTAAGTGTGAAAAGAGAGAAATATTTCCGAGAATTTCACTAGAAGCACCTTTAGTTTCAAACAGGTGAGCCACACTTGTAGCCTTTAGCGTCCTTGGGAGGGAAGGTGGGCGGGAAAGCTCAATATATTTGCCTGAGACGCAGCTCCTTTCCACTCCCCATCGGCAGACGGAGCAGGTAAGCTCGCTCCTGTGAGGACCAAGGCTGCCGTAGCACTTATATCCTTGCCGTGCTTCTGGTTTACTGCACGTAAATTCAGTAGTGTGAGAAAAGTTCGAGGAAATGCTAAGGCGATAACAGAAGAAAATGGTCTTTCTTTTTGGTTTTGTCGCTTGATGATGATTTCGGTTCCACTCGAAGAGCCACAGATTTCACATCACATTTGCTATAATACTTGCATTCGTTTGTTGACTGTTAATGCTGGTTTCTCAGATCACACTTTCTTTTTCGAAAGAAAAGATTGAAGAGTCAACATTCCGTCCGGTGTGTTGAAGCAAGCAGCAGGAAATCATGAGCCTTCTCGCCCTGGTCGTGGTCGCCGTCGCCCTCGTGGTAAGCCGGCTTTGGCTCGCTCGTGCAAACACCACGAGCGGGTCTTTGGCTTTGTCCCAAGTGGCTTTTGGCCTTCAGCTGTTTGCCTCAGTGTTTTCTGAAAGGCCTGGCCTTTTATTCACAAATTCTTTTACTACCCAAACTGATACATTTATCCTTCAGCTGTTAAGGTCATTTTTTCGACAAAAGTTGCTTGCAACGCCATTATATATATATATATATATATATATATATATATATATATATATATATATATATATATGTGTGTGTGTGTGTGTGTGTGTGTGTGTGTGTAGATGTATGTATGTATATATACCTTTTATATGTTGGAAGGGATCAACCTCCCAAAAGCTCCTCATTACCTCATGATGTTTTTCACTTGCAGGCAGGATTACCCTCTACGGTTGAGGTGAGTAGGAGCTATGAAGACACTGTTACGAGCAAATCTTCGAAAAGTGTTTCATGCTATTGGCCATGTGAAACATAATCTGGATCCTGTTTCGAACCGTCTCTTGTAACCACTAGTTATGACTAACAATCATTTATCATTATTACATTTAAACATCATTACATTATTTATCGATATATCAGCAGCTCTATAATACAATGCACTATATTACTAGTATTGGTTAAGCAACTCTCTCGCTTTTTCTTCCAACCACACAACGCGGAAAAGGGAGAAAAAGAAGGACCTATGATGGACAACATGCATGCAATGCCTTCTGGCTTGGTGGTCCAAGTAAGCTAAGTCATTTAGTTATGCCTCTTTGCTGATATATGTATGAATTAACATGTATATATACATATGTATATATTTGAATATATGTGTGTATATACTTACATACTTTTGTGTGTGTATATATCATGTGAATAATAAAACACACACATATATGTTTCTATATAAGACTATCCGGTCTCCTTGCAGGTCCAGCAGAAGGTCAACACCGATGACTGTTGCGAGGAAAAGGAGAATATGGATGATGTGGATGAGATGAGAGAAGAGAAGAATAAGGATGACATGCATGTGAGAGAAGAGATGCATGGGACGCAGACACACACAACTACTACTCATAAGCCATATTATAATGTGCTTACATAATGTAAGTCCTTCTAAGTAGACGCTGCCAGCATCATGAAAAGCTCCTGTGAAAAAAAGAAAAGAAAAACGCGACGAACATGACCACAGAGTACGAAAATGAACAAGGGCAAGACCAAGATTGTTTCCCTTCCATTGAACATCATTATCAGGAACTTCCTGGCACCCGAATGTTCAATCCGTGAAGTGCCAAGCAACGACCAGGCTTTGATTGATTTTTATTTTTTCTGAAGTATTTGCATAATGAATTATCAAATTGCTCCCAAATTTTATTGTAAAAGAGATTTTTTGTTTGTTTGTTTGTTAAAGAAAAAATCAAATATTTATTAATTTAATTGTATATGTTCCTCCCGAGGCTATTATATCACTGATTGGCAATAAACTAGCACAATGTATTATGGCCTTATTCCTACATTACCAGTCCTAATCGAACACTCATATATGCATGTATATATGTATATGTATGCATGTATATGTATATATATAGATAGATAGACATATAGATATAGATATGTATATATATACACATTTATTTGAATGTACACACACACACACACACACACACACATATATATACATACATATATATATATATATATATATATATATATATATATATATATATATATATATATAATAAATATATATACACAAATTTACATATATATACATATACACTCGCATATATATGTATATATGTATTTGTGTATATACACAATTGCAGACTATAATTTGTGTATTTTTAACATATATATATGTATATATACATACGTATATACACACAAACAGACACAAAAGCACACATACATACATACATATATATATATATATATATATATATATATATATATATATATATATATATTCATATGTTTACACACACGTATATGTATATAAATACATACAATCATATATATACATACATATATACATGCTTATATATACAGATTTAAACATACATAATTATATATGTATATATATATATATATATATATATATATATATATATATATATGTGTGTGTGTGTGTGTGTGTGTGTGTGTGTGTGTGTGTGTGTGTGTGTGTGTATGTATATATGTATCTATATATCTATATCTATATTTATCTATCTATATACACATATACATATATATATATATATATATATATATATATATATATATATATATATATATATATATATATATGTGTGTGTGTGTGTGTGTGTGTGTGTGTGTGTGTGTGTGTGTTGTATGTATATATGCATATAAACATATATATGTATACATATATATACACACAAATATGCATACACACATATATATGTATACATATACATAAATACATACATATATATATATATATATATATTTTATATATTTATGTACCTACTTATCTATCTATATACATGTGTGTATACATATATATACATATACAAACATATATATATATATATATATATATATATATATATATATGTATGTATATGTATGTATACACATACACGCACATACACAGACACACATACATACACGGTAAAAAAAAAAAAAAAAAAAAAAAAAAAAAAAAAACAGGCAATGAAAAATATTCGTAAACATCTGGAGAAAATAATCACGATCAAGAATGCATCTCAATTTATAAAAACGTCTATGTTCCTTACTTATGCTAATCGGATATTCGAAACAAAATTTAGATTCTGTTTCGAACCGTTCCTTGTAAACACTAGCTTTTGGTAACAATCCTCTCCTGTCCCTGTTGCATTCAAACGTCATGGTATCATCAATCGGTATATCAGCATTTATATAATACAATACATCGCGAATTATACGAATTATTAAGCATTTCTCTCGCCATTCCCCCCAACCACACAACGCGGTAAAGGGAGTAATGGGCGACGGACCTGCGATGAAGGACCACCGATCTCAAAAAAGACCGGATCGAGCAACTGGACTTGTAATGTGAAGCCGCCATGGGCCCCTTGGCGGCCTTGCAAAAAGGCAAAAGCGCGTGTTAGGAAGCCATGGGCGTAGTTCAGGACGTCATGGAGGCTGTGAACATCACAACCTCATTAAGGGAATCTGGATAGAAGAATTTACATGAACAGTGTCATTTTTAGCTTATTTTTCGGCGCCCTGCCAAGAATGTCTAGGTCTAATGGTTAAGTGATGCTGTCTGGCAATTGCTTCGACCCCATCTATGGAAGATCGC
>NC_051396.1:50839904-50849904 GCF_015228065.2 Penaeus monodon
AATCCAACGATTATCAGTGACTTGGAACCCACCCGCCCATCCGTTTTGGTTACACTACGAAAAGAAGCACCAGCTCAGTCCACTGGATCGCAGCATCAAAACAAATCGTGTCCGCAGTCCCTCATCAGTAGTTGCGATGGATCCCGCGCTTCTCTCCCTTTAATATGGATGTTTTATATTCCAAAGGACATTTTCTTGGCGTACTTTCTCTAAAAGAGAGGTAATTGCTTCCGAATTCCACATTCTTTACAGAAATATGACGAGAAGACGTTCTTCCTCTTCGAAAAATATATGCGCTTGTTTATGTTCGTCCGTCAAATGAGGATACAAGATATATTGCATTATTTTTCTTTTATTTTTTAAAATAATAATTAATATAAGTATATATATGATTATTTACAGTTATAATTAATAATTGTAATTTATTTATGTATATATTAATTATAATGCATAAATATATAATTAGACTAATGCCATGTATACTATAGACTCTCAACGAGTATGACTTTTCCACTGGAACATCGATGGATCGACGGGTTGCCCATCGCTTCGGACGAATAGGCAAAAAAATAGTGGAATGAACCAATCGGTGGGCAAAATCCACTCAAAATTATTAGACTTCATGTGTAACCACAGCTTTACGTTGCTCTTTAGTGCATAGAGCTCGGACACTGCTGAGAAGGGACAAGGAACAGTTCATCAGGAATTTTGTTGAGGAGGTTGAAGGTCATTTCTTGGTAAATGACCTTCGCCCTGCTTATCAAGCCTGGAGAATGCCGAACTCTAAGCTCTCCTCACAAATGACTGCAGTCCGCTCAGTGGATGGATAGAGCCTCTCAGATCATCCTAACCTCCTACCCCAGTGGAAGTTAGGATGTCTATTTCCTAGTTGAAGTGTGGGAAAGCCGCAGGCATATGTGATATCCCTGCTGAACTTCTAAAGGCTAGGGGTGAACCTATGGCTTGGGGCTTGCATGCAGACTCGACTGCCATCTGGCAGTCTGGTACCTGACCTGTTGAGGGGCGTAGTCATCCCTCTCTGGAAGGGGAAAGGGGATTGTTGGGATTGTAGCAACTACTGTGGCATTACACTGCTCAGCATACCACATTCTTCTGAAACAGATCAGCAACCACCTATTAAGGCACCAGAGACTGGAGCAGTCTGGAGTCACTCCTGGTAAGTCCACAATAGACCGTATATTAGCGCTTCGAGTAATTGTGGAACGCCTTCGTGAGTTTGGTCGTGGGTTGCTTGCAGCCTACATCGACTTCAAGAAGGCGTTTGGCTCGGTGCATCGAGAATAGCTATGGGAGATTCTGAGACTCGGGAATACCGACACAGATTATTGGCCTAATAGCAAGCCTATATACAGGTACTGAAAGTGTTGTGAAGTGTGGTGGGGGCCTGGCAAACTTCTTCCCTGTTAATTCAGGGGTGAGGCAAGGCTGTGTCCTTGCACCAACACTTTTCAACATCTGCATGGACTGGATAATGGGCAGTGTGGAGCAACACTGTGCAATATCAAGGTCTCAAGGTATGTGTACATACATATATATACATATATATGTGAATATATATTCATATATGTATATATATGTATATATATACACATACCTATATATATACATATATGAATATATATTCACATATATATGTATATATATGTTTGTACACACACACACAGTTATTTATCTATATACATACATGTATAAATGTATGTATATATATATATATATATATATATATATATATATATATATATATATATATATATATGTGTGTGTGTGTGTGTGTGTGTGTGTGTGTGTGTGTGTGGGTGTGGGTGTGGATGTGTGTGTGTGTGTGTGTGTGTGTGTGTATACATATATATGCATACATACATACATACATATATACATACATATATATATATATATATATATATATATGTGTGTGTGTGTGTGTGTGTGTGTGTGTGTGTACATATATGTATATAAATGATAAATAACTGTGTGTATGTATCTATATACATACATACATACATACACACACACACACACACACACACACACACACACACACACACACACACACACACACACACATATATATATATATATATATATATATATATATATATATATATATATATATATATATATATGCATATATATTTAATATTGAATATGTATATATATGTATATAAATATGTATGTATATATGTATGTACATATATATGAGTATATATATAAATACATATATATATATATGTATATATATATATATATATATATATATATACATACATGCATACATACATACATACATACATACATACACACACACACACACACACACTCAGCTTAGCCCAGCAAGAGTAAAGATGCATTTTTTAGTGAGTCATGGCCTCCCAGTGTGTGGACACACCCTGGCTGCGTACTAACTCCTGCCTGATTGCCCCCTGGGGTGGCTATGGGAATGCAGGCCTTCCCAGTATGCCCCTCCCCTCCAAGAGAACCAAACTGGCAGCGAATTATATAGAAGATGGTGCTGGGGGAGGGGCAAATGTCCCTCCCACCCAGCAAGTAAAGCAGGCTGTGGGTCCCACTGGGTTGGCCCTCGCTATATGAGGCAATGTTGATGGGAGGGGCAGAGGTCGCATCCAGCCAGAGTGACTGGCTGCGGTTAAACCTCATGTGGGCTGTCACTGTGGGGGCTTGGAACGTCCACCCTTTACGACAGGATAATCGGTTACACTACTGTCGAGGGAAATGAAGCAGCTGTTAGTTGGGGTGGCTGCTCCTTCAGAGGTGAGAAGACCTGGAACGGGTACCATCAGTATGGGGACACTTATTACTGGTTGGCCGCAGTGGTGGTCACTATCTCCTGGGAGCAGCCATAGCCATCTAAAACAGACTTCAGCAAGCTCCCGGAAATTGAGGATTTCTGGGTCTTGGTACCAGCGCTCTGACACACATCAAGGAGATCGACTATATCCTCGTTAGCACTCGTTGGAGGATCCTCCAAAACTGCAGGGCATATCGGAGTGCCGAATTCTGTAGTACTGATCATAGATTAGTTGTGGCTACTCTCCGAGTCCACTTCAAAACTCCCCGTCGTCCCAGTGATCACCCTAGGGTGTTTCATGTGGACAGATTGCCGGAGGGGGCGTGTGCCCGGGGAGTTGCCATATGTATATATATGAGGAACTTACGATTTAATTTAACTTCCTTTTGTGGCTGTTTTCCTTTTCATCTTTATGTACGCATTACTGTGTTTGTGTTTGTGTTCATATAGATAGATATATGATATGTGTATATATAATAAATACTCATTTGCATGCTGAGTTGAAAGTGGGGACGGAAAGGACCTTGCCAGCTTGGCATGAAAGCACATTTAAGTCGGTCATCGAGAGACCAATTCCACTATCCTGTCCTAGCAACTACTCATATGTGATAAATAATCCTTTTCTCAGGAAGTTCCCGTCTCAGTCCTTCTATGCTTATTGGTATAACTGGGAATTCATTAGGACTCTCAGTAAAATTGTCAGCAATGTTGTTAATGCTAAATTGCCATATGTTATCGTTGCGATTAATATAAACTAGGGTTTGCACTGATTATTTAGATTCGCTGGTAGTTCACGTGTCTTATACTGTTATTGTTTGGAAATATATTGTAATGCACTTAGTCTATAAGGAGATATTCGTGATTTGCTCGATTATTTCCATTACTAGAAACAGAATTTTTATGTCATGTTCAAAGTGAAGATGATTGACATTATAGTTATTCTGTATGGAGACTTTGAACATTTTTATAATTCATTACCAAATTTAAGACGGGGCTTGTTGGTACTTATCTCTTTTGAATACCGAACTTCAGTTTTGAAAGAAAAAGCATAATTCTCCCTGTGAAAATGAACAAATAAAAAGAAGGTTCACAATACCGAATCCATTTTTTTTCCTCCATCACCTAACTTCTGTATCACCATTTTTTTTTATTCCGATTTATATTATTATTCGTCACCATAACAGAGGGGAAGAAAATAACAGATTCTAATTTTGAAAGTTTATTTATTTTTTCATTGAATGAACGTTAATTCTGCACTGCAGCAAAAAAAAAAAAAAGAAAAAAAAATCTATATATTATCCCAAAAGAATACAATTTGGAAATCATGCTTATTACCATAAAACACAGAAGTAGATTTTCAAACCTCAGTAAACTTTTAAATACCACTTTATATTGTCAGTAAAATCATTATTTCTCTTGCGTTTCTTCTTCCTAATTTTCGTCCCTCAACCTTCGCATTTAGTTTTTCCTGGTTTTTTTTTCTCTCTCTCTCTAAGGGCAGTCGTCCATGTAGTCGCAACTTTCTGTCTTGCAGCAATGACGACCGCCTACGACCTGCTCGACCTGTAGCGAGGAGAAGGTACATGGGGGCGAGATTGCATGAATTCATATTGCTCTCTCTCTCTCTCTCTCTCTCTCTCTCTCTCTCTCTCTCTCTCTCTCTCTCTCTCTCTCTCTCTCTCTCTCTCTATCTATCTATCTATCTTTGTTTCTATATTTGTGTGTGTGTGTGTGTGTGTGTGTGTGTGTGTGTGTGCGTGTGTGTAGGTATAGGTGTGTGTGTGTGTGTGTGTTTGTGCTTTATACAGATACATTCATTAGATGCCTGAGTGAGAATAGTGTATACAAGCGCGTGTTAAATCCATACAAGATTTTAGTCCTAGTGATGAAATCTGGAACTTCACAGTATAAATACTCTCCAAAGTTTTCTTATAAGGTTTCCTTTAAAAAAGACAAAAATAAGATTGTTTTATCCTTTCAGACGCTAAGAAAGAACGCGAAAAAAAAAATTCTTTGTTATCCCTTGCCAACTGTGACAGCAAGATTATATTTTCACCAAAAGTACGGGAATCCATCACTGAAAATCATGGAGGATCATTTTAAAGCTAATTTTCTCGTCTGCTTACCATGATGACTATTCCATCGCCTTTCGGTTCGTCGAAGTCAAGGCCATCATCCTCGTTCGTGACATTCGACATGTTTGTGTTCGTTTCCCTCTTTTGGCGAGATTCGTACACACTCTGTGACATTCGTTAAATGTTAAATGTATTAAATGTATAATGATTTAACATAGTATAGTATATTTTACAAATATCATATGGAATATCAATGCCAAGTTTAAATGTAACATGAGGAATGGGAAGTCTATGGCTACAGCTTCAAACGTTTTGAATGTCCGAAGAATACGATTCGAAACTTTGACTTATTAAGAATTGTGAATAAAATGAGAATTTTGAAAGTTATTGTACAGTATGCAGTCAGTACACTTGGAATAATGCATATGGACTGCAAGTAGTAAATAGTAGCAATAGGTGAAGCAATTATACATGAAAGAAAATAAACAAAAAGGATCAACAATAATTATCTGAGTGTGAGATAATCCGCCATTTTCCTTTATACTCACCACCTGCGATTTCTTGATGGGAGTTCCATTCTGAAAGTAGAAAAGAGAATGGTCGTCGTTACAAAGTCGTGGGGATTCATGGACTAAAATGTGTTTATGTAGGACTGTATTCAGGAGTTAACATGTATAAAATGTCCATCGTGTGGCAGGAAAGGTGTAAGTCATTATCAATTATCAGGTTTTACGTCACGAACTGTCATTCTTGGATACTGCCTATTTGCAACCTCGGACCTTGGGCTGGATTCGAACTCACGTGCCACGCGTGTTACCGCTGTGTCACGGTGGCACCATGTAAGTTATTATTTTTAAAAGGTTTAATACACTATAATAAGAAAACTATGATGCATTAGAAACACAGAGAGTGCTAGCAATCACAGACAAAACTTTTGTTAACAGGGAGTGATCTAGACATAAAAAATGACGGAGAAAAATAATAAAGACTAGCATCAAATATGTCACAGAAAATCATGAAAAAAATAAACAGTTTATACTACCATTTAACCCTATTAAATCTTCAGATTCTTAGACTTATAAAATGTTTTAGCTCACTCAAAGACCTCTCTTGGAATTCTCAGTTCCCACTCAGAAATGAGTGGGAACTGTCCATTTACCGTAATATCAATTTCTTTTATATTTATTTTTTTCAAATGTTTCTGTCATTAATTTTTTTTAAGAGATTGAGGAATCACATATCATAGTATATCACAGGTAAACAGATGTGACAAAAGGGGCGGAGCTAAATGACGTCATCTAGTGAAATAGGATGCCAGAAATGGCTCGATAAACCCCACTCAATTATTTATGATAACGAGGTGTTCCATACCACAAATAAAATACTTTTGGAAAGTCCATTTAATTTTTGGGTTCAACTAATTTTTTTTCAAGAACGTTGCACTAAACTTTTAGGTAAACGATAATAAATAGCTTATATCTATAACATACCTAACAAAGTAAAGATAAATGCCATAGAAGTAATAAATAACTCAGTAAAAGAAAATGAAAATACGACTTCCTTCTCAAAACATTTACAAAACATCAAACCTGAAACTACCAAAAAGTGGTTTAAACAGTAAAATAATAAATACTATAATAATAAAATGTCAATCATGTGGCAGAAAAAATGTAAGTTATTATCTATAAAAAGGTTTTACGTCACATCTACATCTGTGTTTACCAAAAGTGATATACTGTGCTGAGTGTTTCCTCAATATATTTTCATCGTTATTGGTTTTAAAAAAATGTCAATGGCGGTGACAGTTGGAGAAATAAAGAAAAGGAAATACGACTTCCTTCGCAAAACATATCCAAAACGTCAATCCAGAAACTACCAAAAGGGTGGTTTAAACTTTACCGTGATAGTGACAGCTGCCACCAACAGCCCAAGAAGCACTAAAGAGAAAGTCCTCATGTTTCCTCGTTATCTTCTGTGATGTATTTTTTAGGTAGCAATCTGAAATAACGATTCGAAAATGAGTAATTGATGACGGGTAAGAGATCAATAGATGGCGCTATCTGTTGTGATAAAACACAGGTACAAAAAATGGGTATTTTTGGAAGATCAATATCAATGATTTGGAAGTTTATATTCATTCTATTTTGATTAAATACCTTGGTGAAGTTGCTAATACAAACCAATCATTGAAAAAAGAGGCGAAAAACAAATAGATTAGAAATAAATACTTAATACGAAAAAGTAATCACTCGACGCTTCGTAATTAAAATAACCAATAGTATTCACTCTTAGTCATATCTTATTCAACGCTTTCAATAACCCAGAGTAATTGCTCGGATGACTAGATTGAAAGCCGGATCTAGGAGCAACCACCAGTTTAGGACCTCGTGAGTGTGAAAGACCTCTAAGAATTTGATATATTACTTCGTTTTATTTCTTTTTTATTTTGCTTTTTATCGCATTTCATCGACCCACTAGGTATTTTTATTTGATTACTCTTTTCTTTCCTTTATATATATATATATATATATATATATATATATATATATATATATATATATATATATATATATATTTTTTTTTTTTTTTTTTTTTTTTTTTTTTTTTTTTTCTTTTTTTTCTTTTTTTTTTTTTTTTCTTTTTTTTTTTTGTATGCATGCAATCAGTAGTTTAATCTACCGTACACAGAGCATATTAGCCTCTATTTATTTTTTCTTTTCTTTAAGGTGGCCGCGGTTCGCATTCAATCAGCACATTACAATACGCCGTTATTAGTGTTTGTTTACTACACCACAGCCTTCCTCTCTTTAGCACTTACCAAGTAGGCTCTGTACAACTACCATAGCTCAGGGCCTCACCAAGCCGCCTTAATCGGCCCTGGTAAAAGGAATGTAGCTCTACAAATTTTGTTTTAGCAATCGGATACCAGTATGTGGGACTTTCACAAGACCCGTTTGAATATTATGTGTAAATTTTTAATCGTTTTTTTCTTTAGCATTCAAGACCAATCAACCATACGTCAGATAACTTGTCAAGCATTCAGCCGACCTAATGAACGGAAACACCATTTTTTGTTGTAGTTTTTTTAATATAGATAATATTTAAGCACCATTGTGCTTAAACCCCAGTGCAGAACACCAACATAAGTAGTATACTACGTTAATCGACAGTCTCCGAGCACATTTTTTCGCCATCATACCAAACATTTTAGATTTCTTATAAAATAACTACCAAACTTCAGCGATTGTCGAAAAAAAAGTTCAGAAATATTGAGACGAATTGATATAACAAAAGAATATGTCTATATATATAATATATATATATATATATATATATATATATATATATATATATATGAATAGAAACAATGCAAAATAAAAACCAGAAAATGTATTTGGTTATAGTGTCTTCCGTTACATGTACTGTATGTTTCATGTAAACAATTATTAACAAACAGTAACCAATTTATCTGCATGAAATAGCAACCAATTTCATTAACAAACCCTCCAAAACTACCCCGACACCTAACCAAGTATGTAGTTACTAGCATAAAGAGTGTAGATACAAGTATAGTGTTTGGATAATGTTAGATACAAGACTAGTGTTTATCTGCATGAGATAGCGACTAAGCTCACTAAAACCCCTTAAAAAATCCTAAATATGCCCCGACAAAGAGAAAAGGAAAAAAAACTTCATTCCCAGTAAACCTACCTGTTCAGTCCGTCGCTCTTGTGAACAATGACATTTAGACCCGAGTAGATACACCATCTATATCAACCCCATCGCAGGTGTAGGCTGTCACACGGAAACAGGTGTATTGGTCACGTAGAATCCTGTTACCATTGCAAAAAAAAAAACAATGTGTGTGTGTGTGTGTGTGTGTGTGTGTGTGTGTGTATGGGTAGAAAAATATTAATGATAACATGGGACAATTTTTTGGATTTTAAATACAGTTGGTATATAACTGTGCTTAAAACTGCTTCAAAATAATTAAATAGGAAGGTTATATTTATATAGAGATACAGTGTTTGTGATTACATGTGTATATATACAAATGTATATGGATATATAGATAGATAGATAGATAGATAGAGATATATACACACACACATATATGTGTGTGTGTTCGTTTGTTTATGTGTGTGTGTGTGTGAGAGAGAGAGAGAGAGAGAGAGAGGGAGCGAGTGGATATGTGTATGTATGTTCGCATGTGTATTTGTGTATATACTTTTTTCTGTCCGTCTGTCTGTGTGTGTGTGTGTGTGTGTCTATATATCTACGAACCAAGACAAAGGCCAATTAACCTTTACGTAATGAGGAAAACGTGAAGAATCTATCGTTACGTCACATACACCTGCGTTAATGTACTATTTATCAATAAGTATTAGAATCGGTTAATCATCCGACAAAGATACACTTGCGTTACGTCAGGGACACTTAATGATTTAATTAATATTCTATATATTCCTCTGTGGTATTAATACACGCAGTAGTGGTTCATTACGATAAGGAAATCTTTGTAATACGAAAATTACTTTAGTTTAGCCTTCATCCGGTTCGGTTTATGGAGGAATTACTCATGATTTATAAAGGGATTTTATTTTGGTATAACAATAATAATGTTTTACGAAGCCAGATTGAAGCACCTGTGTTGCCTGATTAAATGAAGGTTGTAGCGCTTAATTGTGTAAATCGAGTGTTTTTTTCTGTACACAGTCGTGATTCTATATTGCACTAGAATATAAAAGACTAAGAGACAATAATTAGAATACAAATAAAAAGAAAAAAAATGCATATATGAATACACACACACACAAACACACACACACACACACGCACACACACACACACACATACACACACACACACACACACACACACACACACACATATATATATATATATGTATATATATATATATATATATATATATATATATATATATATATATATATACATATATATATATATATATATATATATATATATATATATATATATATATATATATATATATATATATATATATATATATATATAGGGTGTCCACAAAGTCTCTACAATTTGTAAAGAGACTTTGTGGACACCCCTATAAAAT
>NC_051396.1:50857404-50862404 GCF_015228065.2 Penaeus monodon
ACAGTTTGACCTTTTATAATATATAACGAATGAAGTGACTTTGGTTGTTGTTAATCTCCAGTGCATTAATTCATATACATTTATTTATATTATTATTATTATTATTATTATTACGTTTGTGTTTGTTTTCTGTTTTGTTTTAAATGTATTTTCGGGGCATAGCGGGGAGGGAGAAAGAAGGAAAGAGAAAATGTGAGTAAATGAGAGAGTTAGTATTCAGGCAGACGGAAAGAAAGTGGATACAGAGAAGGAGAATGAAAGCGAGAGTGAAAGCAAGAATAGAAAGGAGGGGAATGGGGAAGGAGGTGTGGGACGAAATAAAGGAAATAGGGGAGAAGAGATTGCTTTAGAGGGATAATAAAGATTAGAATCATAGAAAGGAGAGAAGAGAGATGAAAAAAAAGTGAGAGTGAATGATGAGAGAGAGAGCGAGAGAGAGTAACTGCACAAAAAAATAATAATAAGCGACTGAGGAAGAAAAATAAATTTGTTTTTGCTTTATTTCATCATAACTTTTATTCACTCAAATATATGACGTAAAACTGAGTCATCAATGAGCTGACTGACCCCCAAACAGTCCCGTTATAAAGCTCACGTTACCAGCACGTACAAGGTTTTACATTGCAGTATATATGTGTAGGCTTATCTATTTACTGCTATGTAGGCCTATATTTTTAGCGTTGTGTAGGCCTATATATTTACAGTGTGTTGTGTAGCCCTATATATTAACAGTATTGTGTTGGCCTATATACTTAGTGTGTTGTGTACGCCTATATATTTACTGTGTTGTGTAGGCCTATGTGTTTAATGCGTTGTGTAGGCTCATATGTTTAGTGTGTCGTACAGGTTTATGTATTTACATCGTTGTGTAGGCCTATATATTTACATTGTGTTGTGTATACCTATATATTTACAACATGCATATAGGCTAATAATTCTCAATTACCATAAATAAGTTAACACAAAAACAGGAGAACAATAATGTATATTAATACTTGTTCGTCGAGAGAGAGAGAGAGAGAGAGAGAGAGAGAGAGAGAGAGAGAGAGAGAGAGAGAGAGAGAGAGAGAGAGAGAGAGAGACAGAGAGAGAAAGATAAAGACATAGTAATGAAAAAGAAAGAGATAAGTACATAATATGACACAAAAAGACAAAATGACATAAAATTGACCTTGGTCTCTGGGAATACATTTGCGAAAAGTGTATCTCCTGTTTGTCCATAAATATACTGACCTCATTGTTGTTTATTAATTCACGACTATCGCATTGTTTTGCCGTCCATCCACTCGTTTCTGAGGTCTTTGTTGAGTTTTTAAGAA
Organism: Penaeus monodon; assembly: GCF_015228065.2. NCBI lineage: Eukaryota > Metazoa > Arthropoda > Malacostraca > Decapoda > Penaeidae > Penaeus > Penaeus monodon. The sequence continues at coordinate 50,858,724 of NC_051396.1, forward strand.
ACATCCTTGTACCTAATGATGTGAACTTGAAGATTTGTTGTTGTAGGGTTGTGTTTGTAAAGTAAGAGAATTTTTTAAAAAGGTAGTTTGTCTCTCTCTATCTCTATATCTACCTATCCCTTTGACTTTGACTCTGTCTCTCTCTCTCTCTCTCTCTCTCTCTCTCTCTCTCTCTCTCTCTCTCTCTCTCTCTCTGCCTCTCTCTCTCTCTGTCTCTGCCTCTCTCTCTCTCTCTGCCTTTCTCTCTCTCTCTCTCCTCTCTCTCTCTCTCTCTCTCTCTCTGTCTCCTCTCTCTCTCTGTCTCCTCTCTCTCTCTGTCTCTCTCTCTCTCTCTCTCTCTCTCTCTCTCTCTCTCTCTCTCTTTCCACTGGCTACGATTTACAGCATCACATTAATGGTGCGTTGCCATGGAGACGCAGATATTAATCTTCCCGAGTGTCCATCCCGTTTTCCATTGTTTACAAGTTTTGTTAACACCGGGATCGATGTGCTTCTCAAGTTCCATTCTATTGTTATAAAATCAGGAAAATCTTTCTAATGTCACGGTTGTGTATGCTGCCTCCGATCCGTGGTATTTGCGAGGTACCTTGCCACCTGATGTTATGGTTGTTTGTGGTCCCTCCTTTTCGTGGCATGAGCGGGGCACTGTGCCACGTCACGTATGGGGGCACTGTCGTCCGTGCTTAAAGGACTGTTGGGGATTGTATCGTGGAGGTTGTTTTTGTACTGCAGGTTGGGAGATGTGAGCATACAATGTAATGTAGTGTGGGTTTGTTGCTTTATGTGGCTGTGTGTCGATGTGTGTGTGTGTGTGTGTGAGAGAGAGAGAGGGGGGAGGGAGGAGAGAGAGAGAGAGAGAGAGAGAGAGAGAGAGAGAGAGAGAGAGAGAGAGAGAGAGAGAGAGAGAGAGAAAGTGTGTGTGTGTGTATGCGTGTGCCCGCGTGCGCGCGCGCATTCATGTGCTTTTGTATTTGCGAGTGAGTGATTACGAAATTCAACGAGAGAAAGGCGATTGCGAAAGATAAACAAAAATGAAAACAGTATATGACGAGAGCCAGGTAGATGCAAAGTATATCGAATATATTATGAGAAGGAGAGCTTGCATATGCATATGTATTTTGTACGTACACGTCATCCTCTTCCTAACGTGCTCGAGAGGCCAACCCTTTTTGCGCCTCGGGAATTTCCCTCGCGAACGTCAGCGAGCCACTTCCCTCGCCCTCCTCGTTCGTGCTTCATTATCCGCTTCCTCTTCCTCCTACTCATTCTCCTCTTTCCCATTCTTCTAATTTTTCTAATTCTCCTCCTCGTTCTCATTCTCGTTTTCTCTTTCTTTTGACTGCTCCTCCTTCTTCTTCTCGCTTCTTCCTCTTCCTCATTCTCCTTCTTCTCCTTCTTCTGAGTCTCCTCCTCCTTATTATCATCCTTCTCCGCCTGTTTTTTTTTAATTCTCCTGCCTCTTTTGCTCCTCCTTATTCTCCTTCCCTTCCCTCTCCTTGCCTTCATCCTCCTCCTTCTCTTGCTCCTCCTCTGTCTCCTTCTTCCTCCTCTTACTCTCCCTCCTCTTCTCCCATTTCCCGGGACCCCAAATTCTCTTCCTCCTTCCCCCTCTTCCTCCTCTTCCCCCCTTATCCCTCCCCTCCCCTCTCCTCATCCCTCTCCTCTTCCCTCCCTCTCTTTCCCTTCCCTTTCTTCTTTCCCTCCTCCTTCCCTCTCCCTCCTCCCCCCCTCCCCCCCCTATCACCCTTGTCCCGTTACCAGCCGGACGTCCTTCAGTCTGGCGACCAGCCGGGGGTCGGGTTAGCCTGGGAAGGGAAGAGGGGGGTGGGGGTGGGGGGGGAGAAGCAGGGTGGTGGGGGGATGAGGGAGGGAAGGGGGTGGGGGGAGGGGAAGAAGCAGGGTGGTGGGGGAATGAGGGAGGGGGTGTAGGGGGAGTGAAGGGGGGTGGGGGAATAGGAGGAAGTAAGGGGGAGGGTGGTGGGGTAGGGGATGGTCTGTTGTGGTCTTAGGAGTGTTTGCGCGAAGGTGTTTCTGGTGTCTGCTTCATTTTGTGTTGGGGACGACCGGTGTAATTTGTGCGTGCGTGCGTGCGTGTGTGTGTGTGTGTGTGTGTGTGTGTGTGTGTGTGTGTGTGTGTGTGTGTGTGTGTCTGTGTGTGTGTGTGTGATAGAGCATAATATGATATTATGTATATGATATGATATTTGATATATTATGTAGTATGATCTACCGCCATGCAGTATTCCATGACCTTATTAAAGTCTATAGTTTACACACTCTCTGACATGTAACATAAATATACATTACACACAAACATACACACGAACTCACTAACTCATGTTTTTATTAATTCTCTCACAAAATCACTCACTCAGTTCTCAGTTATCTCACAGACCCATCCATCCAGAATGATCATTCACTCACTAATACCTCTAAAATACCTAAACCCAGGATGTAAACATTGTGAACTGTGAGATTAGGGCGTAGCTGCCTCGCACGCACCTGCCGTATATTAATGAAAGCCGTTGAGTGTGGCGGACTCACGTTGTGTGTGTGTGTGTGTGTGTGTGTGTGTGTGTGTGTGTGTGTGTGTGTGTGTGTGTGTGAAATTGTTTGAGTGTTTGTATGTTTTTGCATGTGATTATTTAAGTATGTGTGCGTGTTTGCATGTTGTCTGAGTGCGTGTGTACGTGCATACGTGTGATTTTTAATATTAATTGCCGCAGACATGAATACACAAATCACAGATTATACCTCATTTACCCCCTCCCCCCCAAAAAAAGTAATAATAATAATAAATAAATAAATAATAAAACGAAATAGAATTAAATAAATCACTCTATATAGCGTTCAAGACCCCGTATTCCCAGGGAGGAGAAAGTGAGTCACAGGACCGTTTATTGTCCTTTGTTAAGGTACTGCCATTAGGGAAAACGAGGGTGTGGATGATGGGAAGGAGAGGGAGAGGGAAAGAATGGGGGAGAAGGGGAAGAGAGAAAAGGAGAGGGAGAATGGGAAGAGAAGAAGAGGGAGGGAAGGAAGAAAAGGACAAGAAGAGAATGAGGGAGTGGGAGAAGGGAAAGAGAAAAGGGGGAGAGGGAGAGGAGGGTAGGAGAAAGGAAAGAGTGGGGGAGAAGGGGACGAAAGAGCAGGGGAGGGAGAAGGGAAGGAGAAGAAGAGGAAAGGAGAAAATAATAGAACAAGAGACTGTGGGAGTGGGAAAGGGAAGAGAGAGAAGAGAGGGAAAAGGAAAGAGTGAAAAAGTGGTAGAAGGGAAAAAGAAGGAGAGAGAGAGAGAGAGAGAGAAAGAAAAGGAGGAAAACGAGAGAGAGTGAGGGAGTAGGAGAAGGGAAAGCGGCAGAAACCGAGGACGGGGAGAGGAGGAAGAAAACGAGAGGAGTAAGGCGAAAGAAGAAAGAGGAAGAAGATGGAAAGAGAAGAATAATTGCAAGTACGTGTGTGTGTGTGTGTATGTGTGTGTGTGTGTGTGTGTGTGTGTGTGTGTGTGTGTGTGTGCATGTGAATTGTTTGTATACATATATATGTAAGTACCCTATATACATATCTAAAATTATAGATCTATACGCGCACACACACACACACACACACATATATGTATATACATATATATATATATATATATATATATATATATATATATATATATATATATATATATTA
>NC_051396.1:50874904-50882404 GCF_015228065.2 Penaeus monodon
ACATACATACATATATACATATAAGCATATATACATACATATATGATCATTCATTCATACATATAAACATACATACACATATAAACATACATACATACATTTAAACATACAAAGATGCATATATACATATAAACACATATAAGCATACATATAACCATGCATACATACATACATATAAACACATACATACATAGAACCATACATTAATACATACATAATTACTTATTTACTTAAGCTCCTCCATCCATCCTTCTATTTAAAAAATCGTGAATGGCCCAGTTGCACTTTTTTTTTATCGAATTGTAGGGGAAACTAGAAATGTTGAAATCTTCCATTTTCTTTCATCCTTTGTTTTCTCTCTCCCTTTTTTCTTTCTTTCTTTCTTTTTTCTTCTTCTTTTGATCGAGACCGAGAGACATCGACGCCGGGGAAAGTAGTGATCCAAATTTCAAGAAAGCCAGTCACGGACACCCAAAACCCACGTGGGGCCTTTATTGGTTATGGTAATGCCTACACCCGCATGGCTGTTGGGCCTTAACCGCAAAACTACTGAGGTGAGAGATAGGGTGGGAAGGCTGTGATGAGGGGAGTGGGGGAGGAGGGGGGCGAAATTTGGGGGGGGGGGTGGGGGAGGGGGAAAGCCCTGGGGGGGGGATAAGGTTTTGGGGGAGGGGGGAGGGGGGGGGGGGGAAGGGGGAGAGGGGAAAGGGGGGGAGGGGGAAATTGGGGAGGGAAATGGGGGAAGGGGGAGTTTTTTAAAAAGGGGAAAGGGGGAAAGAGGGGAAGCTGAGAAAGGGGAAATTGGGGAGGGGGGGAAAGGCAAGGGGGGGTTTGGGAGGGGAAAAAGGCTGGGGGGGGGGGAAAGGGGGAAGGGGAAGGCCCGTGGGGAAAGGGAGGGGGAAGGCTGGGGGGAAGGGGGGTTTTGGGGCGGGAAGGCGTGGAAGGGGGGGGGGGGTTTTTGGGGGAGGGGGAAGGCTAAAAAAAGGGTTTTTGGGGGGAAGGGGGGCTGAGGAAGGGGATTTTGGGAAGGGGAAACCCGGGGCAAGGGGAGGGGGAAGGGGGAAAAATTGGGGGAAGGGGGTAGGCCTGGGAAGGGGTTGGAGGGGGGAATGGGAAAAAGGGGGGGTTTGGGGGGGGGAAAAGGCTAAACCAAGGGGATTTTGGGGGCCCTGGGGGGGTTGGGGGGAGGGGTTTTTTTTTAAAGGTTTTTTTCAATCCTTGGTTTGGGTTCCCGGGGGTGGGGAAATTTTTTTAAAATTTTTTCTTTTTATTTTTGGTGCCCAGTTCTTTCCCCCTCTCCTCCCCCCCCTTCCCCTTTTTTTTTTTTCCCTTTTTTTCTTTTCTCTTTTCTTCTCTTTCCGTAATCTTTTATCTTTCCCCGTTTGTCTACCTTTTCTCTGGTTCTTTTCCCCTCTCTCTCTTCCTTCTCTCCCCCCCCCTTTTCCTTCCCTCCCCCTCCCCCTTCTCCCCTGTCCCTTTCTCTCTCTCTCCCCCCCCCCCCCTTCTCTTCCCCCATCTCCCCTCTCCTTCTCTACTCTCCTCCCCTCCTCTCTTCTTTTTCCTCTCTCTCTTTTTTTCTTTTCTCTCTCTCTTTCTTTTCTCTCTCCCTTCTCTCTTTTTCTCTCCTCCCTCCCTTTTTCTCTCTCCTCTTCTCTCTCTCCCCTTCTCCTCTCTTTTTCTCTCGTCTTTTTCCTTCTTTTCTCCTCCCTCCCCCCCTCTCTCCCCTCTCTTTCTCTCCGACTCTCTCTTTTCCCCTCTCTCTTTTTCTCCCCTCTTTTTTCCCTCCTCTCTTTCTCTCTCCCCCTTTTTTTCCCTCTCCCTCTTTTTTTCTCCCCCTCTCTCTCTCCCCCCCACCCCTTTTTCCTCTCTCCCTCTCTCCTTCTCTCGTCTTCTCTCTCTCTCTCTTTTCGTCCTCTCTCTCTCTCCTCTCTCCCCCTCTTTCGTTTCCCCTCTCCCCTCCTCTTTCGCTCTCTCTCTCCTCTCTATTTGTTTCGTTTTTTTCTCTCTCTCTCTCTCTTTTCGTTCTCTCTCTCTCTCTTTTGGGTTCTCGTCTCTCTCTCTCTCTTCTCTCTTTTTCCCTCTCTCTTCTCCTCCCCTCTCTCTCTCTCTCTCATCCAAACACGTCTTTGGGTATCCCAAAAAATAGATTATAAAAAAACCAGAAAAAATGTAAAAACAAAACAAATACATACTTTAAAACACTTTATTATCAGTAATGATAAGTGAATAAACGATAAACAAAAATCAAAATGAATGACAAACAAAAAATCAAAGCAAGTGACGAACAACGACAAAACTTCAGCGCCAGTTTCCCACAAACTCCTCCTCATTCTCCTCTTTTCCCCCGAAGGTGCGGCTGCCTCGTCAGTACTACAATATTCCATCATCTCCTGGGGCGGCCTCAGGGGGAATGTAACGTTTTCCTGGGGAGGACCGGGCACCAACGTGACTGTGGAAGCTAGCCTGGAGGTGGTTGGGGTAGAAGTGACCCCCAAAGACCCAAGAGTACGCTGGGGATACACACTGGGCCGGGCGATACGATACAGACCAGCGGTTTCGGGTCCCTTTTGATCTCGGTCCCAAGTGGGGTCTGTGTTTCTTTTTTAGGGCGGTTTTTTTGGGGTTTTTTAAATTTTTTGTTTTGTTTTAAATTTTTTTTAGGTTTTTATGTAGGAAAGATGTAAAAACGATAATAGTGATGATAATGACTTGATTTAAAAACCCCTTTGTGATTTTTGATAATGACATAAGAATAATTTGATTAATATTTTTTTAATTTATAGTATAATATTTGAAATATAATAAAGGGGTGATATGATATTTTAGGGAAGGGCCCATAAAATTTAATTAGCACCTTTATAAATAAAAAATAAAGAAAGGAAAATATAATAATTAAACAACAATAAATGAAATTTTTTAATTATATTCAATTTTTAACAGTTTTAGGGGCTTCCCCAAATCACCCATTTTTTTTTTATTTTTTAAAGGAAAATGGGAAATTTTAAACGGGCACGTGCTGGGGGAAACTCCGGGCCCTCCCAAAGACGGGCCGATTTTTTTCGGACGGGCAAGATAAATTTGGGTCCCGGGGAAGGAAATTCTATCTTGGGGGGCCGGGGTCGCCTTTTTGATTTTTCCGTTTGGGGGCCCCTAAAAGGCCCCCCGGTTTTTTGCCCAAAAATACAGGGAAAATCCTCTCTCTCTTCTCCTCCTCTTTCCCCTCTTCTCCCCTTTCCTTATTCCCCTCTTCTCTTCTCCTCTTCTTTTTCTCTTCTCTCCTCTCTCTTTTTTTCCTCTGGTTTTCTCTCTCTCCCCTTTCTTCTTTTCTCTCTCTTCTCCCCTCTCTTTTCTTCTGTTTTCTGTTTCTTCTCCTGGTCCCCTTTTTTTCTCTCCCCCTTTCCCTCTTTTTTTTTCTTCTCTCTCTCTCTCTTCTCTCTTCTCTTTCTCTCCTCTCTCTTCCTTTCTCTCTCTCCTCTTCTCTCTTCTCTCTCTCTCTCTCTCTCTCTCTCTCTCTCTCTCTCTGTCTCTCTTCTCTCTCTCTCTCTCTCTCTCTCTCTCTCTCTCTCTCTCTCTCTCCTCTCTCTCTCTCTCTCTCTCTCTCTCTCTCTCTCTCTCTCTCTCTCTCTCTCTCTCTCTCTCTCTCTCTTCTCTCTCTCTCTCTCTCTCTCTCTCTCTCTCTCTCTCTCTCTCTCTCTCTCTCTCTGTCTCTCTCTCTCTGTCTCTCTCTCTATCTATCTATCTACCTATCTATTTATCTATCTACCTATCTATTTATCTATCAATCTATCCATATCTATCTATCTATCTGTCTATCTATCTCTCACCCACTCACTTTCTCACTCTCACTCTCTGTCCTGCTACCGCTTTCGACCGTTACTTATGCCAAATATATCAATGATATTAACGATTGTATGAATAAACAGAAAAATAAATAAATGCATTCCTCTTTTCGCTTCCCCTCTCCTCCCCTTCCTTTATCATCCGCTTCCTTCCCCTCCCTTCCCCTCCCCTCACCTCCCCTCTTCTCCCTTCCCATTCCCTCTCCTCCCCCCCTCCTCTCCTCTCCTCTCCTCTCCTCTCTTCTCTTCTCCTCTCCTCTCCTTCCCCTCCCACCCCTCCCCACCCTCCCCCACCCCTTTCCTTCCCACCCACCCCTCCCCCCAGGGCGTGGGCGGCGAGCGAACCTACGAGACGCGGTTCTTCAGTCCGATGGGCGGTTCCATCTGGATCCGTTCGTGGACCTGGAACGTGGGCGGCGTGGACAGCGAGGGCGCCGAGACCAAGGGCGTGCAGACGACCATCTTCACCGACGTCTTCAACACGGCTGACGACGACCCGCCCACCGGGAACCACGACTGGGCCATCTTCATCACCGACATTCTCGACGACAGAGGTGAGCTTGTGGCTTCGCTTTTGGCCATGTGTATACGCACGCAGACGCACGCGCACACGGACACGTATACATGCACGTACGTAGCCAGGCACTCAAGCACGTATGCACACACACACACACACACACACACACACACACACACACACACACACACACACACACACACACACACACACACACACACACACACACACACTATGTAGAAAAGGTTTGAATAAGAAGGAGTATCTTCACAGTGCAAGAAATGCATAGGACCTCTTTCGATCATATTTTCGTCAAAGACACATTTCTGACGAAGATATAATCAAAACCCGGCCAAATGCATCCCTTACACTGCGAAAACGTTTATGCTAATTCGTGTCCTTTTTATATTTGTCAATGTATATTATATATATATATATATATATATATATATATATATATATATATATATATATATATATATATATATAATATATATATTATGTATATATATATATATATATATATATTTATATATATATATATATATATATATATTATATATATATTATGTATATATATATATATATAATATATATATATATATATATATATATATATATATATATGAAATGCCGCCTTGAGGACTTACATTTCCAAATAAGACTTGAGTGAAAATAAATGAAATCTTTCACTGGAGTATGCATCAGAGTGAATTGCAACAGATGTGAGTAAATTGGTCACGAGTTAGAATGACTATGCGTTAGACACGAGTAAAAAAATAATAATAGTAAAATGAAAAATCAGGTTGAACGGCAAGGAGTAAAAATTATTAAAACATTATAGTAAGAACAAAAGGCATGAGTACGAACGACCATGTGTAAGAAGGACCGTGAGTAGGGAAAACGACCGTAAATAAGGACGACCATGAATGAGGACGACCATGAATAAGGACGACCATGAATTGAAAAAACTACCGTGAATAAGAACGACCATGAATAGAGAAAACGTATAAAAAAAGGACCATAAGTAAGGAAAACGACGAATAAGAACGACCACCAATTAAAAAAAAAAAAAAAAAAAACGACCACGCGTATGAACTGCCACGACCACGACCACCAAACGCCAGTACGACCATACGACCTACTCAGCGAGCCCCTTGCACCCTGCTCCAACCCTGGGACCGGAATACAGTTACGCCGACGACCATCACTTAGCGGGCGAGTATGAGAACGAGACGCACTTAATACGCGGCCAGTGTGAGAAAGCCCGATTCTGTGACGCAAGCCGGGTTGCTCCACTCGAACGGGCTTGGCAAGCTGGTTATTACTATGAATGGCTCGGTTCAAAAGGTCAGCTTACGCACGTTTACATGAGCATATGCATATATATATATATATACGCACACGCATGCGATAATAAGGGCGTATGTATGATCATACGTCATGTGTACGCACGCACGTCTCGTGAATGTATGCACGTGAGAGTTGTAGTCGTAAATGCAAGAATCCGGACAAGTTGCAATTACGCGAATATCATAGGTTCTGTTTTCTTTTTCTTCTTCTTCTTTTTCTTCCTCTTCTTCTTTTTCTTCTTCTTTTTCTTCTCCTTCTTCTCCTTCTTCTTCTTCTTCTTCTTCTTTCTTTTTCTTTCTTTCTTTTTTTTCGCTTTCATCCTATCTCTCTTCCCTCTTTTCTTTCTTTTTCTTCCCTCTATTCTCTTTCTTCTAGATTTATATTTAATAAGATACCTTTGAAGTGTGATGATATAATGGTCATCATGATAGCATGATCATGATTAAAATTTGTACATGACTAAGATACTAATAGTGATGATGATAACGATAATTATAATAATAACAGCGATGATCATAAAAGTATTAATGATAGCGATATGATGACAATGATGATCATGGCGAATATGTTAATAGTGCTTATAATAACAATAACGATGATAATATTGGTGATAATAGCACTGACGATGATAATGGTGGTGATAATAATAATAACATTGACAATGATAATGGTGATAATAATGATAGCATTGACGTTGATAATGGTGGTGATAATAATAATAATAGCATAGGTAAAGATAATGGTGATAATAATGATAGCATCGACGTTGATAATGGTGATAATAATAATAATAACATTGGTAAAGATAATGACGATAGTTATGGGAATATAACAAAAGCAATAACAATAGCCATAAATCGTAAAACGTTCACTAAAATCCACTTAGTAAATAACATGTAGCCGACTTCCTTCCCGTCTTTTCTCCTTCTCATTGCAACAAATAGTTTATTTAATATTTTGTTTATTTTGATTATGTATGATTTGCATGTTGGTTACGTGTTATGAAAAGGAAATTTTAACTTCCATACTTTTTTTTTTTTTTTTTCTTATCCTGTTTTTCAAATCGGAATAGATTTTGAAAATTTATTGATCTGAAGTATATTTATAAATACGTTTTTTTTAAGATTTTGAAGAGCAATGTGTGTTTTCTTTAAGATCTTCTATTTATTGTTTGATTTTCTTTAGTTCCTCTTTGCATTTTCCATTTTCGTTAAAGCAATGGCTACCACATTTTTACAATATTTTCATTTAATTTTTTGACTAGTTATTTACGTAATAATAATTAATTAAGATCAGTTATCAAGATATCTTGGCGCCGGCCTGTTTCGTTTTTATTATTATTATTATTATTATTATTATTATTATCATTATTCCTTGTTTTAGCTAATTTCCACGTTCTGCCTTATCATTCTTTTTTTATTCTTCATCCTTATCTTTTTATATTTCTTCGTCTTCTGTATTTTTCTTTCATCATCTGCTTCATTTTCACTAAAACATATATATATGTCTACGATTTTATCCTAAAAAAATATAAAAATAAAAATATTCGAGGCCATTTTTCAACAACTATCAAAACAGACATTTTCCATATTGTTTCATCATTCTTCTACAAAAGATTTTTTTTCTTCTACTTTCCATTTCTCAGAAATTATTCCATTCGTCTCGAACCCGAAAAAGAAAAAAAAACACGCCACGAAATTATTTTCATATCGTAAATTGTAGGTTTTTTTTATGGACAATAAGCTTCCCAGATTGCTACTGTTTATGGTCGTTTCAGCAAAGGTCAAGAGA
>NC_051396.1:50884904-50897404 GCF_015228065.2 Penaeus monodon
AATTCATGCTTTTCACTTAAAATGAGACTTCCCTTTCCTTTAGTGTTATAGTGACACGTCCCTATGGTATTATAGTGACTTGTCCCTATAGTATTGTGGTGATTCGCCTCTATAGCATTAACTGTGGCACCCCCATAGCATTGTTAGTGACACCCCCATAGCATTATAGTGACACCCCCATATTATTATAGTGACGCCCCCATAGCATTATAGTAACACTCCCCTATAGCTTTATAGCAACACCTTTATAGCTCTACAACGACACGCCCCTCTCTCTAGTAGAGACAAACCCCCATAACATTACAGTGACACACCCTTTTAAACACTAGTATAGTGAAACAGCCCCCTTTCCCTCCGCACCATCGTGACAGCGCGGGTCTTTGAAATGGTCTTGGCGTTCTAATAGCGAAATAAACGCAGCCTCTTTACACTCTCGCTGAAAGGTAAAGCAAATAGTTTCTGTTACAAGGACGACCTTCAGTGAGGCTCGAAGGTGGCGGATTTTCGGTAAAGAGGTTGGTTTTCTTTTTCTTTTCTTTTTTCTTCTTTTTGTTCTTCATTCTTCTTTCTTGTTTTTCTTTCTTCTCTCTCTTTCGTCTTCTTTCTTTCTTATTTCTTATTTCTTATTTCTTATTTCATTCCGCCCTCTTCTTCTTTTTTTCTTTTTTCTTTTTCTTATTTCTTTTTCTCTTTCTTCTTTTTCTTTCTTCTTTTACTTCCTCTCTTCTTCTTCCCCTTTCTTCCTCTTCTTCTTCTTCATCTCTCTTCTTCTTCTTCTTCTTCTTCTTTCAACTTGGAAGTACACAAGGAAATGGTGGATATGTGTGTATGTATATGTATATTTTGCCTATGTATGTCTGTCTCCCTCTCCTTCTCTTTCTCCTTTTTCCTCTTCATCTCTTTCCTCTCTCTCTCTCTTTCTCCTCTCTCTTTCTCCCTCTCTCTCTTTCTCCCTCTCTCTCCTTCTCCTTCTCTCTCCTTCTCTTTCTCTCTCCTCCCTCTCTCTCCTTCTCCCTTCCCTTCCGTTTGTCTGTTTAAATAGAGAAAAAAGATGGAGGTAGGTGTATCTATATATAACATGTTTGAGTTTATATTCTTGTGTGTCCATTCATTCATCATTTATTCATTTACTTTTTTATTCATCTCTTTATTAATTCATCAGACATCGAACTTGTTTTTAATCTTGAATCCAATTGCTCTTCCCTGCATACACAAAGAAGAGAAAATTGACAATCTAACGATTGGACGTAACATGCAAACGCAGAGAGGGAGAGAGAAAGAGAGAGAGAGAGAGAGAGAGAGAGAGAGAGAGAGAGAGAGAGAGAGAGAGAGAGAGAAAAGAGAGAGAAAAAAGAGAGAGAGAGAGAGAGAAGTGAGAGAGGGAGAGAGAAAGTGAGCAAAACTGTTCCCGTTCTGCACGCTGGCTGACGTTAACAGCTCAGAGTGACCAGACCAGAAACCACACTTTTCCTTACTGATGCGTGATCTGCGTGTAACACTTATTAAGAGAATGTGCTGGGGTTACGTGACTAATCAAGAGATACTGATATTGTATGATGACAAGTGTAATGCTTAAGAGATAACGTTGTCGTGTTGAAACAATGAAGTCTTGGTGTATCTAAGAAGGGTGTTTATTCAATATACTGTATTCACGTTCAAAATTTTAACATTGTCCAATTTGACATGCCTGCGCGATTATTAGTCGCAGCTCTTTAACATGTCCCTTTGCCGATCTTAAAAAAAAATGTAACGCCATCTATTGACTGAAATCATCATAGGAAACCACCGAACTTTCCAGTCCTTCTAAAATGGCCTGTTGGTTCGCCGCCTTTTGCCGTTTAACCATCCCGTTCCTCCATCAACAGTAAACGACGCTTCTAGTACTGACAAATAGCCAGTAGTCATTTTCGACGCTTGTTATGTGACCGCGAACACCGTTGGAAGAAAGACTGGTCAATGATTCTTGTTAAATGAGCCAGCGAGTGACGGAGCTTTGTCACGGCCCATCTAGTGAGGCAGTGAATAATGAGAGGTTTCTTTCTTTCTCTCTTTCTTTCTCGTTTTCTCTCTTTCTCGTTCTCTCTCTCTTTCTCTCTCTCTCTCTTTCTCTCTCTCTCTTTCTCTCTCTCTCTCTTTCTCTCTCTCTCTCTTTCTCTCTCTCTCTCTCTTTCTCTTTTCTCTCTCTCTCTCTCTCTCTTCTCTTCTCGTCTTCTCTTCTCTCTTCTTCCTCTCTCTCTCTCTTTCGTCCCTCTCGCTTCCCATCTCCCCGTCCCTTCCCTCTCGCACTCTCCTCTCCCTATCTCTTAAGCTCATCTCTCTCTCATTCTTTCTTTCTTTTGAAGTACTTTACGTGTTTTAGATAAAAAAGCTTCGCTCAATTATTGTTTCGTTGCTTCGGTTTTGCGGAATTTCCGTGCTTCTCTGCAGACTTGTTTCCTATTTAAGGGTACTACATTTACAGTATATACAATGCATCGAAATTTCGTGCGAGTAAAAAAAAAAAAATGTGCAAACAAATTAATTGATTAATAAAATACAAAACTCGCGCACTTATACAGTTATAATCTAGTATTTACTTAACAACCTGTTGGTAAGTAGACATATGCAGTACTTGTACTGTATCTCCACCCAAAAAAAAATTATGCTTAAACTCCCAAAACCAGATAGATAATCTAAGTATGAGAATGTCTATTCGTCGAGAGCATCAAACAAAGATAAAACAAACACTAATTTTACCTGTCTACCTACCAATATATCACTATCTATCTCATTTTCCATTCCTTTTTCCTCTCTTTCTCTAATAATGAAACGTTCTTTCTCTCTCTCTCTCTCTCTCTCTCTCTCTCTCTCTCCTTTATTCTCTCTCTCTTATTTTCTCTCTCTTTAATTCTCTCTTTCTCTTTTATTCTCTCTCTCTTTTATTCTCTCTTTCTCTTTTATTCTCTCTCTCTCTTATTTTCTCATTTTCTCATTCTCTCTCTCACTCTATCTATCTATCTATCTGTCTCTCTATCTCTTCCTCCATCCATCCTACCCACCCACCCTTCCATCCTTCCTTCCTTCCTTCCTTCCTTCCTTCCTTCCTTCCTTCCTTATCTCTCTCTCTTCCCACCAACTAACCAACGACCCGACGGCCTTCCCGACAGATGAGAGGTCGTCCTGTAACTTCCTGAGCCGCATCTACGACCCGCTGGGACGCGAAAAGTGCAACGATGAGAGCTGTCCCATGGGAAGTCTCTCGCACGCATTCGGAGAGCTGCGCGTCGGCACTCGGAGGTGGGTGTGGGAAGAGGGGGGATGGAATAAAGGGGGGATAGATATGGAAGAGAGAGAGGGAGAGAAAGGAGAGAGAGAGAAAAAAGGTGAGAGAGAGAGGAAAGGGAGAGAGAGAGGAAAAGGGGTGGATATGAGAGAAAGAAGAGGGTGCGAGAGAGCTGCGCGTCGGCACTCGGAGGTGGGTGTGGGAAGAAGGGGGATGGAATAAAGGGGGGGATAGATATGGAAGAGAGAGAGGGAGAGAAAGGAGAGAGAGAGAAAAAAGGTGAGAGAGAGAGGAAAAGGAGAAAGAGAGAAAAGGGGGTGGATAGGAGAGAAAGAAGAGGGTGCGAGAGAGCTGCGCGTCGGCACTCGGAGGTGGGTGTGGGAAGAAGGGGGATGGAATAAGGGGGGATAAATATGGAAGAGAGAGAGGGAGAGAAAGGATAGAGAGAGAAAAAAGGTGAGAGAGAGAGGAAAAGGAGAAAGAGAGAAAAGGGGGTGGATAGGATAGAAAGAAGAGGGTAACAGAGAGCTGCGCGTCGGTGGGTGTGGAAAGAGGGGGGAGGAAAAGGGGAATAGATAAGGAAGAGAGAGAGAAAAGAAATGAGTGAATGGGGTAGAAAAGAGAAGAAGAAGAAGAGAGAGAGAGAAAGGGGGGTTGACTGGGGATAAGAGAGAGAGAAAGGAAGGAGGGAGAAAGGGGAATAAATAAAGAGAGAGAGAAAGGGGTGAATAGGGAAAAGAGTGAGAGAAAAGGGAAGAGGGATGGGGAAAAGGGAATGAACAAGGAAGAGAGATAGAGAGAGATGAAAGGGGTGAATGGGGGAAAAGAGAGAGAGAGAATGAAAGGGAAAAGTAAAGGAGAGAAAGAGAGAGAGAGCGCGCGCGCGGCCCTGACCTGTCCACTGACTGTCCTCCGCCTCCAGGTCCCGCTTCTCCCGCAAGATGTACTCGAGCACCGACTTCGCGCTGCCGGACCTGTCGGGGCCCAGGAAGCTGTACATCGCCGTGATGGGCGCGCTGCACCCCGACCACCTGTGGGCGTGCGCCAAGATGCGGGAGGTGAAGCCCAAGAAGGCGCGCGCCATCTTCAACGGGATGGGCGTGACGGGCGAGGTGCGGTTCGAGCAGACGTCGGTGTTCGCGCCCACGGACCTGACGCTGGACCTGCGCGGGCTGGCGGGGCGTGCGGGCGGCTTCCACGTGCACGAGCTGCCGTCGTACCCGCCCAAGCACGCCGGGGACTTCCCGTGCGGCAAGACGGGCGGCCACTACAACCCGTTCGAGGTGGACCCGAGCACGTCGCCCGAGCCGGGTCTGGGCAGCCACGACCGCTACGAGCTGGGCGACCTGAGCGGCAAGCACGGCCTCCTGACGGGGCTGCAGGAGGTCGAGGCCACCGTCACGGACCACAACCTGCCGCTGTTCGGGCCGCGCTCGGTGCTGACGCGCAGCCTGGTGCTGCACCGCGACTCGGGCGAGCGCTGGCTGTGCGCCAACATCCGGCCGACGGAGCCGCAGGTCCGCGCCGCGGTCACCTTCCGCTACCCGCTGGTCGGCGAGATCATCTTCGAGCAGGAGGCCGATAACTACCTGGCCGACACCACGGTCTTCGTCAGCTACCTGGTGTACTCGGACGGCAGCAGGAACTCCACGGGCAAGCACCGCTGGCACGTGCACGACCACGTCCCGGGGAAGGACTTCTACAACTGGACGATGCGCTGCGTGTCGGCGGGAGGCCATTACAACCCCTACAAGGTAAGGCGCCGCTACGACGCAGATCTTCTCTTTGTTATCTCTCACCCATCACCCAGCTCAGATCTCCCCCTTACCTTTCTCACCTCCCACCCGACGCAGATCTCCCCCTTATCTTTGTTATCTCTCACCCATCACCCGACGCAGACCTCCTTATCTTTCTCACCTTTCACCCGACGCAGATCTCCCCCTTATCTCCCTTATCTCCCGCCCGACGCAGATCTCCCTGGCCGACAAAGTCTACCGCTACTGCGACGCCGACACCACCGAGCGCTGCGAAGTCGGCGACCTGGAGAAGCGCCACGGGTCGCTGTACATCGCCGGGTCGGTTCGGGAAGTCGGCGCCACCCAGAGGCTCTTCACCGACACCAACCTGCCGCTGTCGGGCCCGAAATCCGTCCTCGGGCACTCGGTTGTCCTGCACGACGACTTCGCGCCGAAGCACCGAGGGGATAGGATGGCCTGTGCCGGGTGAGTAGGGGGGGGGGGTAGGAGGAGGGGGATAGGATGGCCTGTGCCGGGTGAGTAGGGGGGGGGGTAGGAGGAGGGGATAGGATGGCCTGTGCCGGGTGAGTAGGGGGGGGGGTAGGAGGAGGGGATAGGATGGCCTGTGCCGGGTGAGTAGGGGGGGGGGTAGGTGGAGGGGTAGGGGTAGGGGATGGGGTGGAGTGGTAGAGGGGAGGAGAAGGGGGGAGTGGTAGGGGGAGGGGAAGGGGAAGGGTAGGGGGAAGTGGGGAGTGGCAAAGGGAGGAGAAGGGGGAGTGGTAGAGGGAGGGGAAGGGGTGGGGTTGGGGATGAGAGATGAGCGTAAAGGTGTGGGTGCGTGTATGGAGGGGGGGGAGGGGGATAAGAATGTGTATTCGTGTCTGCGCTTCTGTTCAATAACGCATATTCATTGGAGATCCTGTCAGTGATTATCTCCATGAGAGTCAGATCCATTTCTTTTACGTCTTCTGTTTCGAAATCATGAAACAACGAGGAATTTCAATGCAAAGAAGATTCACTTTACGTTCCATTTTATTCTACCAAAACCTCTCGCCACCAAAAATAAAATTATTTTCTTAGTTTTTAATTTTTTTCCAGTTTTCTTTATTTTTTCTTCTTAAAATTATTTTCTTTTCATATCTTCTTCCCCAGTTTTCTTTATTTTTTCTTCTTAAAATTATTTTCTTATCATCTCTCCTTCTTCACTTCTCTTTATTTTTACTTCAAATTATTTTCTTATCTTTTCTTCTTCTCCAATTCACCACTCATCTTATTTTCTCTTCTTAAATTTATCTTTTTATTTTTTCTTCTTCTCCAATTCACCCCTCATCTTATTTTCTCCTCTCCCCCCGCCTCCCTTCTTCAGAATCTTCCGCAAGTTCCGCCACAAGGGCGTGGTGAGCAAGTGGTACTCCCAGCGCGGCGCCGGCAACGTCGAGGGCAAAGTCGAGTTCATTCAGGAGTCTGAGTTCGACATCACCAACACCGAGGTCGACCTTCGTGGCTTACAGGGAATCGCTAAGGGTTACCACGTCCATATGGTGCGTTCTGGAGGCTGGTTGTAGAGTTTTTTTTTCTTCTTCATCTTCTTCTTCTTCTTCTTCATTTGTTGAGTGCTTTCATTTTTGTTTTTCTTAAAATACATAAATAAATAAATAGAAATAAAATAAAAAGTCATGGAATTCCCAGCACATTTTTTCTTTCTTTCTTTCTTTCTTTCTTTTTCTTTCTCTCTCTCTCTCTCTAGATACAGTATATACGAATTCTGAGTTTTTTTTTTCTCTATGCAATATTTTTTTTTCTTTTTCATTTAGTCAGAAAATAAATTCTGAACGTTATTGAATTCCGTGTACTATGCTTTTTCCCTTTTTTACTTCTATATATATTATATATATATATATATATATATATATATATATATATATTTTTTTTTTTTTTTTTTTTTTTTTTCTTTTTTTTTTTTTTCTTCTTCTTCTTCTTCTTCTTCTTCTTCTTCTTCTTCTTCTTCTTCTTCTTCTTCTTCTTCTTCTTCTTCTTCTTCTTCTTTTCTTTCTTTCTTTCTTTCTATCTTTCTTTCTTTTTTTTTTTTTTTTTGAGGGGGTGTAGGATATAAGAATTCCGCGAACTGTTATTATTATCATTATTAATATGCTATGGTGACTAGCATTCCACAGTATACATCGTAAGTAAAATAATCTCTTAAATGATACATCTCTTTTCTACAAAGGTAAATCAGATATAGCACTTCGTGTGTTGATTGTAAAAGGTAACTCTGCCCTTAATGACACTGAGTGGCCGAGCTCAATGTTATCCAAATGTAGAGTAAAAAAAAAAAAGAAAATAAAAACGAAGTAACAGTATAGAATCTGAATTATGTTCTTGGAAATTCTTTGGGAAAAAAGTACTGGCAGCTTTTACCATTTTATGTGCGTATTTCTCTTCCCCTCCATCTCCTCCGTCCTCTCTATCTATCTATCTATCTGCCTCTGTCTCTTCCTCTCCTTCCGTTTCAATTCATGATAATCCCCCCCTTCCCCTCTCCCTCCCTCCCTCCCGTCCCCTCCCTCCCCCAGGTCCCCGTGGAGAAGGAGCTGCAGTTCCCGTGCGCGGCCTCGACCACCCTCGGCCACTACAACCCTCTGAACATCACGCCCTCCGACTCCCCGCCTCCGGACCAAGGAACCGACGATCTCTACGAGGCCGGGGACCTGGCGGGGAAGTACGGCACCCTCGAAGGACTCACCTGGAAGAAGGACTTCTACAACGACTCCAACCTGCACCTCTTCGGCTCGACGTCGATCATGGGCCGGTCCATCGTGATCCACAAGAGGGAGAAGAATGCCAGGTGAGGAGGACGTGGGGGTTAGGGGGCGGGGCTTAGGGAAGAAGGGGGAGGGGCTTAAGGAAGGAGGGGAAGGGGCTTAGGGAAGGAGGGGAAGGGCAGGGCTGTATGTACGTTTGATTTGATGTTAGAGTTGAAGATAACAGAGATGGTCGATTTGTGTATAATTTATATGAGTGCACACATATATCAAGGGAGAGAGAGTGATTGAGACACACACACACACACACACACACACGCACACACACACACACACACACACACACACACACACACACACACACACACACACACACACACACACACACACACACGGACAGACAGACAAACCGAACTCCCTCAACAAAACCATTCAACTAACCTTTTCCCCCTTCCCCCCCTCCCCCTCCCTCCCCCTCCCTCCTCTCTTATCCCCAGGTGGTTCTGCGGGAGCATCGGCTGGGGCTACTCCCCTGCAGAAGCTCGCCAGGTCTCCGCCATCGCCTCCTTCCACAACCCTCAGGGCTACGCTTGGGGCTACATCAGACTGGTGAGTAGCCGGACCATCCGAAATTTGGGGAAATTTTGGAGGATTTCGGGGGGTGTTTCAAGGGAGATTTTTAGAGAGGTTTGTGAAGATTTAGGGGGAATATCGGAAGATTTGGGGAAATTTTGGAATATCCAGGGAGGTTTACGAAGATTTTCGGAGATTTTGGAAATTTTGTGGAGATTTAGATTGCGAGAAATTCTGGAAAATTTATATAGATATAGAAAGATTTACGGGGATCTAGGGATATTAATAAATATTTAGGAATTTTAAGGAGATTTAGGGTGCATGAAAAGCTAAAAGACCAACAGGTTTAGGCTTTTTCGAATATTTATTCTATTTATTATTATTATTCAAATAATAAGTTTACCATTTCCATTTTTAAGTAATTGTTCCACTGCAAGGTCATTCGTTTTACATCTTCCTCCCCACAATATCTTACGAATTCTATTTTTAATTGTGTTGTAAAAATAAAGTAAAATTTTCAACTCTGGTTATTGTTGCTTACATGTCCCTTCATTACGAAAAATAAGTTTATTGCAAAGAAATTTAGCATTGTGTCTAAGGCGCTCTCCTTAAGTCATTTATAGAGTATGTTTTTATTTTCATCAAGTGGATTATTTTAGGTTTCAATGCCATTAAGCTTCCAAGGGGCTATCACTATACAGTAGGGTAAGAGAATTGCAATATATATATATATTTTTTTCAACGTAAGAGCAAATTTAGTGGTATATTGTATAAGGAGTTAATTTTATATTATTACATAACTAGAGGGAAAATAGAATACATCGCAATGATAGAACATTCTTCCTAAATCCCATATGATTAGGCGATGCTCTTTTGTTTTATGGTAAAGCACGTATAGACAGGTTCATTTGCATATGCTAATTACATCAACTAAACTTTTATTCATCATCTATCAGTGATAAATATGAGAGGATGAATAGTTTGTTATATTATTCATGAATCTGAAAGTTATCTCCTTAATAATAGAGGAAATTACTTCTCAGAAAATACATGGCAACTATTCTCACGCGCGCAGACATACTGATTATAAAACATAACACCAACAATTATACCACGTAACCCTTGACATTTTAAGATACCTATGTAGATGAAAATATCGAATTGATAACGATGAGAAATGTAATCGATGAAGCAATTAATAAAGAATTCTTTTCTCACTTGGCAACACCGCCGAGTCACGTGACCTGCAAGTGGGTTCTCAAAGGTGTCGACGCTAACCTTTCATTAACTTTTTTTTACCTTGGGTACTATTTCTTTTCTGTCTTTTATTTCGTACTTTACTTGCCTCTCTTGCGTTGTCTCTGTCTATCTTCCTTTCTGTCTTTCTTTTTCTTTATTTCTTTCCTTCTCTCTATTCTCTTTTCTCTCTGTTCTCTCTCTCTCTCTCTCTCTCTCTCTCTCTCTCCTCTCTCTCTCTCTCTCCTCTCTCTCTCTCTCTCTCTCTCTCTCTCTCTCTCTCTCTCTCTATATATATATATATATATATATATATATATATATATATATATATCCCTCTCTCCCTCTCTTCCTCTCCCTCTCTTCCTCTCCCTCTCCATCTCTTCCTCTCCCTCTCCCTCTCTCTCCATCTCCCCACCACTTTCTATCTCTCTTCCTCCCTCCTTCCCTCCCTCCCTCCCTTCCCTCCCTCCCTCACCTCCTCCCTCGCCCCCTCCCTCCCTCCCTCCCTCCCTCCCTCCCTCCCTCCCTCCCTCCGTCCCTCCATTCCCTCCCCTCCCCTCCCTCCTGCCGTCCCTCCCTCGCCCCCTCCCTCCATTCCCTCCCTTCCCTCCTGCCGTCCCTCCCTCGCCCCCTCCCTCCATTCCCTCCCTTCCCTCCTGCCGTCCCTCCCTCCCACAACAAACCACAAACTTTATAACCACTATCACCATCATCATTAATTCAATACGACACGAGAAATTATTCTAGTCGTTTTGTAGATCACGCACGAGTAAGAGATATAATGCCGTGATATATTATGCAACGCAATTATATTCATTATAAGCGTGACATTTAGAATACGTGATGAAATTATCTTTAGTTTTTTTTTATATTTTTGGAATTGTGGAAACATTTTTTTTCTCTCTTTTTTTGTTGTTGATATATATATATTTTTTTTTCTTCTTTTTTTCGATGCGTTGATAATGGCGACAGTATTCTGTATTGATGGTAAGGAAAAAATATATAGATATATATGTGTGTGTGTGTGTGTGTGTGTGTGTGTGTGTGTGTGTGTGTGTGTGTGTGTTATGGCTACTGGTCATAGAGAGAGAAGTTACAAAATTTCAGCCATAATTATATCATGAAATAAAAAGTTAATCATAAAACGATGTTGATAACGTGATTTTTTTTTACGACCATGAGTATAAGAAACGCGTACTCTCAGTGTAATAACAATCTGAACTCGTAGTCTTGTTGTATAATTATAAGGAAATATTACTGTAATATATGATTCCAAATTACAAATAAGTGTGTTTAATTTTACGTAGATTTAGTGAAAATTGCTCTACACACACACACACACAAACAAAACAAAACAAAAACAAACAAAAAAAAGATAAGAGTTTATGATGATGAAAACTGCAAGACAAAGGCGCATATGGTCATTAAAGAAAACAGACAAAGAGAAAAAATAATAATAGTAAAACCGGAGGGGGGAAAAATGTTCATTTGCATACCATATAAAACAACAAATAGACAAATAAAAAACGGAATATATTGTTCGACTCAAAAAAAAAAAATTATCCAATCACTAATATATCTATTTATCTATTTCATTTACTTAATTCTCACTACCGCTCATCCACAAAATAAAATAGTTAGTCTTTAACACATTTCCGCTTGCGAATGTCTTAAATATCAAACGTTATATGTAAATAAGGAAGCTTAAATTAACTATTTCTATGGGCTGGACTATCCTCCTCCCTTCCCTCCCCCCTTCCTTTCCCACACCCCACCCATCCACCCCAACCCCCTCCCCCTCCCCCTGCCCACACCCCACCCATCCACCCAATCCCCCCTCCCCCCCTTTTCTCTTGAGACCAATAGTGTTGTTAAAGAGGGGGGGGGGGGGAGTAAAAAGGTTTTTCATTCATATCAAAGATTATTCCTAATATCGAGATGACTGTCGTCGACTCTTCATCTTATGAATTTGGTATACCTTAGTTCCCCATCAACCTTTTTTTTTTTCAAAAGTAGTAATTCTATTTAAAAAATCAGCTTTTTTTTAACGTTTTCTTTTCTCAGCGTTAAGTACCGATTCGCTTTTGTTCTATGTCGAAAGAGTCGGATTTATAGTTTGTTGACATACGACTTTCATCCTTATAAGCGCTGACGACTTTCTGCACGAATCATGCGCTTAGTATTAAGTATACATGATATACGATAATCTGATTATTTTTATAACAGGAATTAGTGCAAGGAAGCGGTATATGTGAGTTTATGATACAGTAGATTTAAAAGGTATGAATGAGAATGAAGATTTTCACAATACAAGAGATGTATTTGACCGGTTTCGATTATATCTTCGTCAGAAATACATTCTGACGAAGATGTAATCAAAACTGGTGAAATACATCTCTTGTATTGTGAAGATATTCATTCTCATTCATACCTTTTATATATTTGTCAACATGAATACGGTTCATATAGTAGATTCTTATTGCAATTTTTCATTTCATTTCTCTCTTTCTGTCTATCTGTCAGTACTATCTGTCTATCAGTCTATTTCCCTCTCTCTATCTCTCTCTCTCTCTCTCTCTCTCTCTCTCTCTCTCTCTCTCTCTCTCTCTCTCTCTTTTTTCTCTTTCTCTCTCTCTCTCTCTCTCTCTCTCTCTCTCTCTCTCTCTCTCTCTCTCTCTCTCTCTCTCTCTCTCTCTCTTCTCCTCTCTCTCTCTCTCTCTCTCTTTCTCTCTCTCTCTCTCTCTTTCTCTCTCTCTCTCTCTCTTCTCCTCTCTCTCTCTCTCTCTCTCTCTTTGTCTATCTATCTATCTATCTGTCAGTCTGTCTGTCTGTCTCTCTTTCTTTCTCTCTCTCTCTCTTTCTCTCTCTCTCTCTTTCTCTCTCTCTCTCTCTCTCTCTCTCTCTCTCCCGTGTTTATCAGCAACCCAT
>NC_051396.1:50902404-50907404 GCF_015228065.2 Penaeus monodon
AAAAGATAGGAAACCTCAAACAAACAAGCAAACGCGAATAAATAAGAGACATAAAGTAAAGTAAAAAAAAAAAAAAAAAAACAAGTCAAAGGCCAAGACTAAACCTAGCAATTACGTAATCTAAAACTCGCAAAGAACAAACACACAAATTACCGAATATCGCAAAAAATAATAATAATAAAAAAAAAAAAAATCCTTTATTTCTGTGAGGTTGTGAGGATTAATGACCTGGTTGATGGTATCATCATTAATCTTAATTAGATCTTTGATATATCATTAATCATGGGTTAATTATTATTATTATTATCATAATTTGAGTTATTAGTAATCTTAGATTTATCGTGATTGATATTATGAGCGTTATTATTTGTAATATTTATTAGTATGATAAAAGTATTTATAATCATATCATTAATATGCTGTATGCTTATATCAACTTGAAAAATGTTATTAAAGATCTTTGCAGATATAACCACAACGATACATATATGCGTACTAATTCTGGCTTACGAAAAAAGTGAATGAACTGGAAAATAAATTAATATTTTTTCAAGCTTTCACACATACGCACGCACACACGCACACGCATATATATGTATATATACACATAAATACATGTGTGTGTGTGTATGTGTGTGTGTGTGTGTGTGTGTGTGTGTGTGTGTGTGTGTGTGTGTCTGTCTGTCTGTCTGTCTGTCTGTCTATATGTCTATGAAAAAAAAAATTATTGGATATGTTCTTCCAGTCCATTCACTTGATCAAATCACCACCCTCTCACACTTTCTTTTATCCGTAACCCAGTAGCAGACGTCTAGCAATCACCAGTTGCATGTTTGCAATTCGTCACACGTGCGTCTGCGTTGGCGTTTTGAGGGACGTGCAATAATGAACCTTCTCTGCCCTTGGCCCTTTGCAGTTGAAGATGATGAAGGGGGTTGCATTCACTCGAACCCTTGGGGCGAGACAGGGTTCGGGGCGTTCGAGGCAGATGGCGGTTCCGCCAAGGGGTTTGTCTGTCTCTTTCTCTCCCTTGCTGTTTGTTTTGATTGTTTTCTTCTTCTTCTTCTTCTTCTTCTTCTTTATTTTTGTTAGCGATTTCTTACTTTTTTTTTGTCTCTGGTTTGTTGGGTGGTTGTCTTGTTCTCTCTCTTTCTCTCACTCTTTCTTTCTCTCACTCTTTCTCTCTCTCACTCTTTCTCTCTCTCTCTCTCTCTCTCTCTCTCTCTCTCCTCTTCTCTCTCTCTCTCTCTCTCTCTCTCTCTTTCTTTTTCTCTATTCCTCCCTCCTTACCTCTCTGTTCCTCCCTCCTTCCTTCTCTGTTCCTCCCTCCTTCCCTCTCTGTTCCTCCCCTCTGTCTCTCCCTCTTCTTTTCCCCTCCCTCTCCCCCTTTCTCCCTCTCTCTCTTTTCCTTTTTTCATAGCTAAAAAATCATCAATAGATTAGTAATGACACTGAATCCCCAAAACTTTACTGTCATATAACTTCTTTTTTTCCATAATCTTTTATGAAGTATGTTTCTTTCATCACGGTGTCATGTGTCACTTGTCATGCGTCATATACCACGAGTCATGCTGTCATTTAAGCGGAATCTTCCTGCATTTTAGGTCACATTCCGGTTTTTGGTTTCGTGGTTTGCGTCAGTAATTATCGTCAGTTTTCTTACCTTTTCATTTTTTTTTTTTTCGTTAAAGTTTGAATTCCTGTGTTGAAAGGAAAAAAAATAATGAAAAGATTGTTGATGTTTGATTGATCGTGACGATAGTATGTGATGATGATATTGATGAGAATTATTTAAAAAATAATAATAATAATAATAAAATCAAAAATATTGCTAATGTTAGGGATGGTGATGATAATGAAGGTAATGGTGAACCTAAAACGAACAGTTTGTGATGATAATGAATAATGATCCTTATAATAATAATAATCGTAAATAATAATACTTACAATAATAACAGTTATGAATAATAAAGTTATGATGATAATACTTATAATAATTGTATTTATCAATAACAATACTTATGATGATAATGCTTACGAATGATAATACTTATGATGATAATAGCGATGATAATAATGATGGTAGTGAACAGGACAAGAAACTAAAGGAGATATAGAAACAAGCAAGTAAAACAGAATAAAGAGAACAAGCGTTAGGTATATAGAAAAAAAGTAATAGGTAGTTTGGCCAAAGTGACTTGCATTTAAATGAACTTTAATCACTGTTTTTGCTTCTGCCTGCGACCTTGGCAGTTCGTGTCTGTCGGGAAGCATGTCTGAGTGCATGAGTGCGCGGCGCCCATTCGCTCTGCTGTTTATGTGGGCGTGAGTATTTTGTCCGCGTGGGCGTGTCTTTCTCTCTGTGGGCGTGCGGGTTTTATGTGGACGAGAGTCTTTTGTCCGCGTGGGCGTGAGGGTTTTATGTAGGCGAGAATATTTCCTTCGTGTAGGCGTGTCTTTCTTTGTGTGGGCGTGAATATTCTTCGTGTGGGCGTGCGGGTTGTCGTGAGGGTTTAGTACCAATGCAGATGTAATGCTAGAATTAAACATATTTGGGATTTGAAAATTGCTGGTGTAATGGGAGGAAAGGAAACTGTGAATACGCAATAAAATTAAAGATATTTGTAAGTAAAATAAAAGAAAAGAATAGAAGATAGTAAAAAGTGAGATGATAAAATGTAGATAAGTAGATAGAATAAAAATTTTGATAATGATAGATTCAGGTATAATTTGAAATCGTCGATAACGTGATTTTCTCTCACTGTTAGTTTTCAATATTATATTAAATTAATATTACTCCAGGTGGGGAGCCTTATGGCGTTCTTGTGTATGTATGAGAGCTAGCTTTGGGATGTGTGTGTGTGTGTGTGTGTGTGTGTGTGTGTGTGTGTGTGTGTGTGTGTGTGTGTGTGTGTGCGCGCATGTGCGTACGCATGTGTATGTGCGTGTCTGTACATGTAATTGCACCAAATTATAACCCAGAAGACACTTTCAAACCCACCCCAACCCCCTCCCTCCATGAAAAAAGTGCCTGAAAATTCCCCCCTCACCCCCCAAAACACACACACACACACACACACACACACACACACACACACACACACACACACACACACACACACACACACACACACACACACACACACACACACACACACACACTCAAATATCAACACACCCCGAACGAAACCAGAAGGAGGAAACCCCGTGAAACAAACACCTTGTTATTCGACCGTTAATAAGCTCATTAACTCGTTACAGAGATGATGGATGTGAGAGGCGGGTGGCATTGCGTGCTGCCCAGACTGTGTAGGAAAGCTTCGTCACACGAGGTTTAAAAGGAGACGGTGTTATTTACGGTCTCGGGGTTACTGGGGGGGGGCCTGCGGGGGGAGGAAGGGAGAGGGGGAGGGAGAAAGGGTAGAAGGGAGGAAAGGAAGAGGAGAAAGGATAGAAGGGAGGAAAGGGAGAGGAGAAAGGATAGAAGGGAGGAAAGAGAGAGGGAGAAAGGATAGAAGGGAGGAAAGGGAGAGGGAGAAAGAAAAAGGAAGGGAGAGGAAGAAAGGATAGAAGGGAGTGAATGGAGGGGAGGATGGAGAGAGACAGAAAGGAAGGGAAGGGAGAGGGAGAGAAAGAAGGGAGATGTGGGAAACGTAAAAGGAGAGGACGAGGGAAAGAGAAGGGGAGACAGATAAAAGAGGAAAAAGTGAGAGACGAAGAAGAAGAAGAAGAAGAAGGAGAAAGAGAGAGAAAGAGAAAGAGAAAAGAGAATCTTACCAAGAATTGCGGAGGCAAATGAATAATAAAAAAAAGAATCAGACGAAGAAAGAGAAAAAGAAGAGGAGATCAAGAAACAGAAGGGACAGACAGAGAGAAAGAGAAAGGAACGTGTTCGAAGGCTCGGCGCAAATTCGCGTTCGTTCTAAGTTGTCGCTAATTGAACGCCTCCGAACGCTGCTTGTCCAGACCCGCTGCTTTTCGCGAACACTTTCACTCTCAAGCAATTTTTTTTTTCTCTCTCTCTCTCTCTTTGTTTGGCTTATTTTTTTTTCTGTTTATTTCTCTGTCTCTGCCTGTCTGTTTGTTTCTTTAGTGTCTGTGTGTTTACCTGTCTTTGTTTTCTCTGTTTATCTATCTTTGTCTGTCTGTATCTCTCTCTCTCTCTCTCTCTCTCTCTCTCTCTCTCTCTCTCTCTCTCTCTCTCTCTCTCTCTCTCTCTCTCTCTCTCTCTCTCTCTCTCCCTCCCTCCCTCACGTTTCCTGCTATCCAAAATTTTCCATCTTTCTCACGATTTTTATCAGTTTGTCCCTAATTATCAGTATATTTATCAGTCCCTCCATCTCTCCTTCCTTACTAGTTTCCTCCCACCTCTCCTTCGTTATCTATCTACTCCTTTCGCTCTAATCGCCGTTTCTTCTTTCCCTCACCCCTCCCCACCCCTCCCTGCTGCTTCCTCTTCACTTCCAACCCCTCCCTCCTCCCCCTCCCTCCTCCCCCTCCCTCCCCAACTCTCCCTCCTCCCCAAGTCTCCCTCCTCCCTCCCCACCCCTCCCCCTCCCTCCCCTAGTCTCCCTCCCCCCTCCTCCTTCCCTCTTCCCTCCCCTCCCCTCCTTGCTCCATATGTTCCCTCCCCCACCCCCTTCCCTTCCCTTCTACTGCAACATGGTGCAACCTGCAGTAACAACAACATTGCCTCATCCAGATTGCACAAGAGACATTTCTTTAGAGAAAGGCTTTCGATTTTGAATATTTTTATTTATGATCATACTTCCGTTTTCTTATTTATCTATTCATTTATGTCTTTCCTATTTCCATGTTTCTTTCTTCTTGTGGTCCTATTTATTTTTTTGTTTGTTTATTTTTCATAAGCATCAGATGGATTTTTTGTTGTTTTTCTTTTTTTTTCTTTTTTTTTCTTTCTTTTTTGACGTTATTCCACCATCGTTGTTGTTCTAATTTTTATGTCATTATTTTTATTACCGTCTTTTTTATCATTAATG
>NC_051396.1:50912404-50914904 GCF_015228065.2 Penaeus monodon
GCGGCCGCCCTGGGGAACACACGAGAGGAGATGACTACATAATGAGACTCGTTGCGTTGCGTTTGTCTGTATGGAATGTCATGTGTGTGCGTGTGTATGTGTAAATTAAGATAGGTATTGCGTGTGTGCGTGTGTGTGTGTGTGTGTGTGTGTGTGTGTGTGTGTAAGTGTGTGTGTATGTTTAAGTGTGTGTGTGTGTTTAAGTGTGTGTGTGTGTGTGTGTGTGTGTAGAGAGAGAAATTAATTTACATAGAAAAATAGGTAGGCAGGTACGTAGGCAGATAGATATATAGATATAGACAGACAGAAAATCCACGCCATGTCTGGCTCTACCTACCCTGATTTTTATTATTATAATTAAATAAAACTGTATAGCGAGGGGAAAATCCTCGTCTGAACGGATATTCTATTTCTTCTCAGAAGTTCGTTTTCATCAAAATTGACATAATCATAATGGTCAATACGCGTGATATTGTGAAATAGTAATCATTAGAATGGATAGCGTTCTAAATCATTTTATTCAAGAAAACTACATGAACACACTAATACGATACACTTCACTACTATGTTAAATTTTCACACTGTAATGTCATTTATTAAGATAGGTAATTGCACCGTCTTTTCAAGAATCGAAAAAAAAAAGTTTCTCTAATATTCCTACGTACAGAGCGAGAAAGAAAAAAAAGAGAAAGAGAGAGGGTGAGAAAGTGAAAGAAAAGAGAAAGAGAATGTGGTGACATACATACCTATTTTTAGTACATATGCATATCTGTATTCACGTGAATGCACATGTACATGATCATTTCCTTATCAGCGAGTGCTTAATTATACATGTACGTAAATATATAGTCTGTATCATAAGCGCTTCATAAACGGGGAGACACTTGAATTCATGCGTGTCCATTTATTCTTGTATTTATGCGAGCGTAAATGTCAATACAGATGTATGAATATGTATCGCGATCTGCCAGCTGGTGACGCAAGGGAACGTGGCGGGGGTGGCAGAGGGAGGAGGCGGGGAGGGGGGGGGGAGAAGGGAGTCGTTAGAGGTTTACATTTTTCTACTTTTTTTTAAATTTTGAGTCTTTTGAAGTTTTAACTGGGTGTTTGTGTTTATGTTGATGGACTTTATACACATACACGCACAGACACACATAAACGCGCGCACACACACACACACACACACACACGCGTGCGCGACTTCAGATCAGTTCGTGACAAAGGATATACCACTTAATGGCAGTGAGATTTTCCTTTTTTTTCTGTGGAATAATGTTAGGCATAATGTTAATGTTAGGCATAATGTGGAATAATGTTATATAATGTGGAATAATGTTAATGTTAATGTTTTCCTTTTTTTCTGTGGAATAATGTTTTTTTTCTTTGGAATAATGTTAATGAATAATGTTAGTAAACTATTAAACCTAATAAGTGATTCAAAGAAGGGAATTAACATACTTAATGAAAATATACCGTTTTGTGTGTGTGTGTGTGAGAGAGAGAGAGAGGAGGGGGGGGGGGGTAGAGAGAGAGAAAAAAGAGAGTGAATGAGAGCGAGAGAGAGAGTGAGAAGAAGAGAGAGGGGGGGGGAGGGAGAGATGGAGAGAGGGGGACAGACAGAAACAGAGAGAGAGATAATGAGAGAAAGTATTGATTTTAGGTATTAACATGCAAAATTATATTATTTATATATATGTATATCAGTGACTGTCCGCAAAAATAGTGAATTCTCAAGTTTTCCTATCTACAAGTTATATGTGCATATCTGCAAAATATTTATTCCCAAAAGATCATTTCGGACCAAATACATCAAAATACATACACGCGCGCACACACACACACACGCACACTTTCTTTGAGAATTAATGCTAACTCAGATAAACCTAATTTCAGATTTTCATTATAGTTTTTTTGCATATAACTAAACTACGTTTGGAAATATTTTAACAACGATAGTTTGTAAAATCAAATAGTAAATTGACCAAACATTTTTAAAAATATATATTTGATAGTGTTATGTTTTATCTTATTTTCCGATATTAAGAATATTCCATTTTCCCAATTCCTTAGACAATAACAATACAAAAAAAAATCACTGATAATTTTGACACATCACGCTAATACAATTCCTTCTTTTGTGGTGCTTTCATTTTTTTTTTCCGATTCACTATAAAATAATAATGATAAAAATCAGTGCCTGACAACCTTGGCACATCACGCCAATACAATTCCGTTTTCTGTGTTCTTTCCATCATCATTACGTGGAGTCGACAGTGCGCATCTCGACCTTCAAATGTTACCTTGAATGCAAAAACAAAAACACGCGGCCATTTTTTTTTTTTTCTTTCTTTCTTTCTTTTTTTCTGGCCGTTGACGATGAGATCAGATGAATATATGTTTAGTATTACTTTGGTGATTTTTTTTTCACCCATATCTGATGTTCAGATTATTTGAGTATATGAAAAACAGAAGTTTGATGCCGATTTAGAATTAATGCAGT
>NC_051396.1:50917404-50922404 GCF_015228065.2 Penaeus monodon
CCCCCCCCACACCTCCTCCCCCCTCTCTTCCCCCCCCCCACACACACCTCCTTCTTCTTCCACGCCTTCAGAAAGACTACTACGAGCGCGAGTGCAGCCCCGAGGTCCCCCTGCGCTGCGACGTCGGCGATCTCTCCGGCAGGCTCGGCCCCATCGACGTTGGAGACCAGAGATACGTGTTCGTCGATAAGAACCTTCCCTTGAGTGAGTTGCGGTTGGAAGGGGGGAGGGGGAAGGGGACTGGGAGGGGGAGGGGAAGGGGACTGGGAGGGGGAGGGGAGGAGGAGGGGGAGTAGAGGGGGAGTGGGAAGGGGAGGAGGAGGTGGAGGCTGATGGGGAGTAGAGGGGGAAGGGAAAGGGGAGTAGAGGGAGAATGGGAAGGGAAGAGGGAGTAGGGGGGAGGGGGAAGGGGAGGAGGAGGAAGAGTCTGATGGGAAGCGGGTTAGGTGAGGTGGAGGAGGAGAGGGGGAAGGGAAAGAGGAGGGAGAGGTGGTTATGCTAGGTGGAAGGGGAGTATAGGGAGAGGGAGAAGGGAGTGGAGGGAAG
The DNA here is from genome assembly GCF_015228065.2 of Penaeus monodon. Lineage (NCBI taxonomy): Eukaryota > Metazoa > Arthropoda > Malacostraca > Decapoda > Penaeidae > Penaeus > Penaeus monodon. The sequence continues at coordinate 50,917,951 of NC_051396.1, forward strand.
GGGGAAAGGGAGAGGGTTACGTAAGGTGGAGGGGAAGTGGAGGGACAGGGGGAAGGGGAAGGGAGTGGGGGAGAGGGGGAAGGGGAAGGGAGTGGGGGAGAGGGGGAAGGGGAGGGAATTAGGTGAGGTGGAGGGGGAGATGGAAAGGGAGGTGGAAGGGGTTTAGGTGTGGTGTAGGGTGTGTGGAGAGAATGTAGGAGAGGTGGAGGGAGAGTGGAGAGGAGGTAGAGAGAGAGAGAGAGAATCTAAAATAAAGTGTTCAACGTGATAAGAGATTCAAAGAAGAGAATAAACATTTTCATGAAAATATACCGTTTTGTGTGTGTGAGAGAGAGAGAAACAGAGAAAGAGGGAGAGGGAGACACACAGAGAGAGAGAGAGAGAGAGAGAGAGAGAAAGAGAAAGAAAGAAAACAAACCAGAAACAGAGAGAGAGAGAAAAAAAGTCTCGAAAAATCCCCCAACCACACCCTTACAGCCTCTCTACATCCCCCCCCCCCATTCCACAGCTGGCCCGCACGGCATCATGAACAAGGCCATCATCATCCACCGGGAGAACGCGGGCGTGGAGCGCTTCGCCTGCGCCAACATCGAGCCTGACAACGACATCATCAAGTGGGTCCTCATCAGGAAGCCCCCCAAGTTCTCGTTGTGAGTCCTCTGGTGTTTTGTTTTGTTTTCGATTTTGTGGCAATATTCAAGGGTTTTTTTTTCGACTGCTTGGGAAGATGTGTTGTTGGTTTTTTGTGTGGTATTTGTTTATCTGTGTTATATATATATATATATATATATATATATATATATATATATTAATATATATATATATATATATAATATATATATATATATATATAATATATATATATATATACATATATATATATATATATATATATATATATATATTATATATATATATATATATATATATATATATATATATATATATTTTAATGCATAAATCTTTCCTCTCTATCTATCCATCTATCTACCTGTCTGTCTATCTCTCAATCTCTCTGTCTCTCTCTCTATCTACCTGTCTGTCTGTCTATCTCTCTCTCTCTCTCCCTCTCCCTCTCCCTCTCCCTCTCCCTCTCCCTCCCTCCCTCCCCTCCCCTCCCTCCCTCCCTCCCTCCCTCCCTCCCTCCCTCCCTCCCTCCCTCCTTCCCTCTCCCTCTCCCTCTCCCCCTCTTATAAAGGATTCGCGTGATGGACGACATTCGCGAGGTCCTTGGCGCCCCTGAGTGGTACCTCGCCGCCGACCTGCAGACGGTGAGCGAGTCGGTGGACCAGAAGTGTGCCACCTTCGTCGTCAACTTCATGGGTAAGTGGCACTGAGGGGGGGGGTAGGGGATTAGGGGGATTAAGGGTATCAGGATCATTCGTGGATATGATGAGGATGGGGATTTTAGGAGTACGTAGGTGCATTTTTTTTTTTTTTTTTTGTTATCGGAATATGGTCGGATATTTTTGGAAATAATGAGTATGTTGGTTAGGATAATTCTTTTATGTTATGAGTACGTTGGTGGGTATTTTTTGGATTTTTAAAGACTTTGGATGTAATTGTTATTGAATATCAGTAGTATGTGAGTGATTATGAGGACATGAAATATAATCATTATTGGATATTAGGAATATGCGGATGTGGATATTTTAGGAGAATATAAGTATTATTATCTATTAGGATTAGTTTTGGATATAAGTAGCATGTGGGTCTTTCTTTTTCTTTTTCTTTATATTATAATTATTTACACACGAATTATCGTAGGATATTGAGTATGTGGATTTGGATAATTTTGGATAATTTTTTTTTTTAGAATCTGGTTTAGGATTATAATTGGGTATTTTTGAGTATTATGATCCTTCAAAATCCTGTTCTTTGTTGGACATTATGGGTATCTAAATTAGGATCATCATTATTTCATACCAGATATATTCAAAATATTATTAACTAGTTCATGATCATTATTGAATCGTAAATGATTGAAGGTATTTTGATAATGATCATTACTAGAGGAGTTAGTAGGTCGGTCGATGCCTACATTGTTAAGACTGATTGATTATTGATAAAATTATTTACCGCGTTAACAGCTAAGGTCATTAGTGGCGAATACCTTGTGTGATTAAAATGTTAGAAATATTTAAGACGTTTAAAAGTCTGTGAAGAAATGTCTCATAAGTAAAAATATGTAACAAGAAGTGTTAAAAATAAAAGCATAAACATTATGCTTTAAAGATATATTTAATTGCTAAAAAAAAAGAATTTTATCATTATGGATCGTACTGGCAGTCTTTTTTTTTTCTTTTTCTTCTTCTTTTAATGGTAGTTCTTTAAGTTAGGAAATGTATTTTAGTTATTGACGTTATGGTTTATTTTCGTTTTTTTGTTCATTTTTGTTCATATGTATTTTTTGTCTCTCTATTTTTGTCCATTTGTTTGTTTGTTCATTTGTTCATTTGAGTTTTTTTTGGAAGCTTAACGTCTTGCCTCCCCCCTCCCCCCCCACCCTCACACCCTTACTCCGTCTCACCCTCATTACCCTTCTCCCTTACCCTCACTCATCCCCTCATCACCCTCCCCCCTTCTCCCTCACACCACTCATCACCCTCCCCCCTTCTCCCTCACACCACTTAACGCACTCACCATCCCCCCCGCTTACACCTCTCACCATCTTCACCCTCCAACTCACTCACTCTCCCTCACGCACTTTTCTCCCAATATACTCACCCTCATCCACCCTCATCCCCACCCCCACCGTTCCCCATCGTCCTTACTAACCCCCACTAACCTTTCCCCCACCCCCCAATCACCCTCACCCCCTTTCACCCTTTCACCCTCTTCCCCCCCACACATACCCCTACCTCCTCCCTGATCCTCCCCGACTCACTCCCTGCCCCCTTCCTCCCACCCTTCCCCCCTCCTCCTCCCTCCTCCCCTCCTCCTCGATTCACCCACCCCTACCTCCCTTCCTCCCACCCTACCCCCTCCTCCTCCCCTTCCTCCCACCCTACCCCACTCACCCCCTACCCCCACTCACACCCCCACCCCTTCCTTCCTTCCCCACCCCACCCCCCTTTTTTTTCTCTCTCTCTCCACAGGCCCCCAAGCCCACCAACTGGAGCAGGATTTCTCGCGCATCCTGGCGGGGGGCATCCTAGACCATCCTACGATCAGCATCCGGGGCGTGTATCCTGACCCCAAGAGGAAGAAGAAGGTCCCGTACCGCACGTGCGGAGGACTCGAGGAGGAGGATGTGTTCGAGGACGAGGGTGAGTGGGGATGGGGCTTTGTTTGTTTGTTTGTTTGTTGGAGGAGGAGGATGTGTTCGAGGACGAGGGTGAGTGGGGATGGGGCTTTGTTTGTTTGTTTGTTGGAGGAGGAGGAGGGTGAGTGGGTTGGGGTTTGTTTTTGTTTTGTTTGTTTGTTGTTTGTTGAGGGTGAGTGGGTTTGTTGTTTGTTGGAGGAGGAGGATGTCTTCGAGGATGAGGGTGAGTTTGTTTGATGTTTGTTGTTTGTTTTGTTTGTTTGTAGAGACGGAAGAGAAGTTATTTGTTTGTTTCTTGGAGAGAGAGAATAGGTGAATGGAGTTGTTTGTTTGTTTGTTTTGTTTGATTGACGTTTGTTGTTTGTTTGTTTGGATGAGGGTGAGTTGGCTTCCCGTTCATTTATGTGTGTTTGTTTTTTGTTGTTTGTCTCTCTTGTTTGTTGGGAGAGTAGTTTTCACGTTTTTTATGCGCGTTTGTTGTGTTTGTTTGTTCTTTGTTGGAGAGGAAAAGAAAGCATTCAGGGATGGGTGTCTGTTGGTTTCCTGTTCTTGTTTGTTGTTTGTTTTGTTTGTTGCCTCTCATTTGTTATTTGTTTTTGTTGCCTGTCATTTGTTTTGTTTGTCGTCATTGCTGTTGGAGAGACAGTAGGTCTTTGAAGATGAGTGTTGTTTGTTAGTTTCTTGTTTTATTTTCATATATACGTTTGTTTATTTGTTTGTTTTGAAGGGAACTTAATGTCTATGAGGATGAGGTTGACACATGCTCTTTTATGAGTGAATTTTTTTGTTCAGGAGGACTATGACGTTCGTGGGGATGAGTGTGGGTCAGTTTTCCGGTCTTGTGTGTGTTTGTTGGCTTTGTTTGTTGTTTGTGGCTTTGTTTGTCATTTGTTGCTTGTTCTGTTGTTTGCTGCTTTCGTTTTTTTGTTGTCTTTGTTCGTCATTTGTTGCTTGTTCTGTTGTTTATCTAATGTTTTGTCACCTGTTGTTTGTTGTCTTTGTTTGTCGCCTGTTTATTTTTTTTTCTTTGTCGTCTGTTTAATTTTTTTGTTGTTTGTTTGTCGTCTGTTGTTTGTTATCTTTATTTGGAAGAAACATGGTTTTGGTGAAGAGTGTGTTTGTTATCCGCTGCTTAAACGTATGTGAAGGAATGTTAGTTTATTGAATAGATACGACCTGTTGTGTGTGT
>NC_051396.1:50934904-50939904 GCF_015228065.2 Penaeus monodon
CTTCAAACCTGCTCCTAATGGCGTGGGGAGTATGCCTCCTGTGAGTACCGAGCTCTTTCCTAATGTGCCTTGTACTCGTATGCATTTACGAAGGTTTTTTCTTTCTTTCTTTGGTATTCCATTTTTTTTTTTTTTTTTTCTCTCTCTCTCTCTCTCTCTCTATGAGTCTCTGATTACTCGCGTGTCTTGGGTTCCCTGTTTTTTTTTTTTTTTTTTTTTTTTTTTTGAGAGCCTTCCACGTGTTTTGTTTTGTTTTTGTCTTTTTTCTCTCTTTTTTTTCGTTTTTTGAGTGGAGAATTAGTATTATGCTTCGACGCTAGATGGGACTCTTGAATCTTGTTTCAGTTAATAAAGATGCCAACATGAAAAGACGTGCAGAAAAATCTCTTCTCTTTCGGATTACCTCCTTTCCTAATCTTTTAATTTCAAATTTTCTTATCCTATACGTATTATTTACCTTTTGATCTACATCCCTATATCGCACCTCTTAACAACAAATATATTTAGTACAATCAAGAATTTAATTATCTTCTAAGATTTGATATGCACGCAGAGATTTTTCAACGCCAGTAACAAGTCCCTTTGTGTTGTGAACTTCAAGAAAAGACATTAATATGTTTTAGTTTATGATCTACTGTTTTCTCGTTTCGCTTCAGTTTCGATTCTGTTTCAAACGCGCGTTTTCTTGAACCCGAGAGCATGTTCAGTAGATTTTGTTATTCTCTTTTCTCTCTTTCCCTCTCTCTCTCTCTTTCTCTCTCTTCCTTGCATCGTGTAAATAATGATAATTTTCTTGTTTGTTGCCCCTTCCAGTCCCGTTATCTCTATGACGTCACGTTTTGCCTGCTTCGTTTTGCTTCCAGTGATTGCTAATTCTGTAGTTTCGCCTTTAAATCAATTTCTCTCTTTTTCTTTTTTTTTTCTACTTCTTTTTTAAGGATATTCATCTCTTGATCTTCTCCGGAGTCACTCATCCCCTTTTTGTTGCTCAAATTTGTGATGTTGTCTTGTGTCTGACGTCTTTAGCGTCCATTTTGAAGAGGAAATTGAGACACAATACGTGAAATATATGCCTTGTTTTTATCTTCTATTTCGTCCTCTTCTATTTTCCTTACTTTTTTTTTTTTTTTAATGTTATTTTTGTTATACTCGGCCTTTCGATACCGAATTTCCAGATCTGATATTATTTGACCCATACGGCGAGGCACTGCTTATAATACACACACACATAAGGTGAAAGAAAAAGAAGAAAAAAATCAATGATTTTCAAGATTACTGTTCTGGTTCAGCTACCTTAGACATATTCTAACCTATTTCTTTTACTAATGTGATTCATTCCCCTCTCCCCACCCTCCCCCTCCACCCCCTCCCTCTTCGACGACAGCAAGCGGCCGACGACCGTACTTTGGTTGTGATGACCTCCAAAGACACCATCACTGTGGTGACCTCGCCTTCCCTCGTCAGATCAGCTCCCTCCCAGGTACCTACCGCCTCACGTACCCACAGCTCGAGCGTGTGTGTGCGTGCGTGAGTGCGAGCCGTGCGTGCGTGTGTGTGTGTGTGTTTTACTTAGATCCAGGTAGCAGGTGCGCCCGCGTGTGTTCCCCCCTCATGAAGTTCGTCCTTTGACGGTATTTATTTAAGGATACCATTGAGAAAGTCCTGTTCCCATCCTTAGCCAGTGGATCCCATGCCTGGTGAGGCCTCGTATATCCGTGGGTTTTGTCCACAAACCTTTCCGTTCCTCTTTTCTCCTCCTAAGTTTGACTATTTATATGTCATCGGGTTTGTCCATACACCGGCCGTTTTCTTTAGTTTACCCTTCCCTCTTCCCCTTTTTTCGTGTTTTTTTCTTCCTTCAAGTCTTGCTTTTAGCTAACATCCTTTCTAATTCTAGTTACTGTCGTATGCTTTGTTATTGTAATTTTGTTTAACCTTTTCTCGCTTTCTACTTTTTTTCTTAGAATCTAAAACATATTTTTTGTGATACAAGTTAAACTTTTTTTTCAGTCATCAATACAAAATAATTTGGTAATTACTGAAATAATGATTACATAGACATAAATCGTTAATCAAACGCAAGATAATATCACGGTGTTTAAAATAACGGCTTCAGCAAAGATTAAAGAACTCTCCAAATTATCTCAAAGCAATTAGTGTCACAACATCAAGTCTAAACTTCGATGATACTTCAAAAAAAAAATCACTATTTCATTTTCTAAAAAAATCATCTCATTATTCATTATTAGCCATTATTTCCCTCCTTCTAAGAATCTTGAAGGATCGTCTTATAGCCGACAATGACTTCCTTGATCATAAATCATAAGCAAATCTTTAATCACGGTCACTCGACTAAATATAATAGTTTTTCCTCATCGAAAAGAAAACGCATCACGCAGACTTATCGAACTCACTTCATAATTTTTTTAAATCGGAGAGTGGGTGAACTGACTGACTATTTTAGTATGTAGTGTTACATAAACATAACGTCACGTATATACACAGACAAAAGAGGGAGAGAGAGAGACAGACAGACAGAGAGAGAGAGAGGGGGGGGGGGGGGGGGAAAGAGAGAGAGAGAGAGATTGGGAGGGAGGGAGAGCGATGGAGTGAGAGAGAGAGAGAGAGAGAGAGAGAGAGAGAGAGAGAGAGATGGAGAGAGACAGAATAATGATAATATAATAATGAAAGACAGATAGAGAGAGAGAAAAAGAGAAAGATGAAGAGATAGACAGATAGACAGACAAATAGCGTAGCTATCAGAAACAGAAAAATATATACATATAGGAGCTTAAGCAGAAAGAAAGCGAGAGGAAAAAGCAACAAATCTGCCGCAACGTTTTTCTTTAAAATCAGTGAAATGGGAAACTTAAAAATAAGAAAAAAAAAAAGACTATATACAGAGTGTATCATGAAATACGATGAAACTCCAGGGGTGTGAGTGAAGTTTGGCAGAAGCAATTTTCAAAATGATGATGGAACTTAGGATTCCCCGCACGTGTGTGTTATGAACCAGATCGAATTCCTTCCCTTAAAAAATGAATAGATAAATCAAATAAATAGATAAACACAATAGCTAAAATAGTAAAAAAAAAAAAAAAAAAAAAAAAAAAAAAAAATATATATATAATATATATATATATATATATATATATATAATATATATATATATATATATATATATATATATATATATATATATATATATATATATATATATGCGTGATTTCTCAACATTAATGAAATAAAATAAATTCAAACAGTAATTTATGATCAATATATTATAAGAAGAAATTAGAAGAGAAAATTACATAAGAACGCTTATTTGACGAAGAAAAATGAGTCGCTACGAGTCTCTCTCTTTTTCTCTCTTTCTTTCTTCCGATCATAAATAATAAGTATTGACAGCTAGAGAGCGTAGGACGACAGACTGAACAATATATATAAAGTATCAAGTTGACATGCTTCGCTCTCTCTTCCCCTCGCTGTGAAGGAATGTCGAGTGACAAGCTTGGAAATTAATCGACTCTAGTTTATGAATCAGCCAAAGAATAATCCTTGGTCCCTTTAGTGAGGTAATTTTCGTCATTTTTCTTTATATATCAATACATGTTGAGACACATTCGTTCTGTCAGAGATGATGAAACAAAAGGAGAAATGAAGACGGGGATCACCATGACTACAGATTATGCGTCTGTATATCAAGTTGGCCAGTGTGTTTTGTGTGCAGCGAGAGAAGAGAGTAAAATGCGTGAATTGTGAAGGAGTGTGCGAAATGTGTAAAGTGCGTGAAACGTGTAAAATGCGTGAAGTGTGTAAAATGCGTGAAGTGTGTAAAGTGTGTGAAACGTGTCTACTGCGGGATATGTATCAAGATAGTTTGCGAATTGTGTGGATCATCGAATGTGTCGCGTGGAAGGGGGAGAACGGGGTTAATCAACGTGGAAAATAATCAATAATTGGGGTGATATTTTTCATAAAGATGAATTTAGTAGAGAATGTACATGGAAATTATGATACTGACTTAAAACTCACAAAATAGATTAATAACATAATGAAACGAAAATGAAAACTACAGCTATCATGTGTTGTTTTAACCCAACGCAACACAACTTGAAATATTCACAATCACGGATGACAAACCGCATCTATTGACCTTAAAGTTCAGTAAAATATTCACTCCGGAAAAGCGTTTGATCTGAATAGCTACTAAAGCTATTTTAATTCCCGCGCATTTTTTTTTTTTTTTTTTTTTTTTAATACCATTGTGAAAAGCCGTGGTAAAAGTTCGACTGTATTTATATGATCCACGACACGTGTCAATATCGACTAGCAATGCGACGCGTCAACGGGAAGATAAATGACGATAGAGAAAGAAGAAAACAAAGCATAATCAAACCTTCATTAAAAAAAAAAAAAAAACGAACCCCCAAAATAAAAAAATAAAAAAAAAAAAAAAATAAACAACTAACAACAACCAACGAAATTCACAAACAATCCAAGATAAGAAAAAAAATAATAAATAAATAAAAAACTGGCCCTAACATTACCAAAACCCAACGAAAAGAAAAGAAAAAAACATTACGGAAATCTATCACGGAGCCCACGCATACGGAGAACCAACCGCCACGAGCGTTGGTTGCCCGGAGCGTAGCCAAGGGTGACAGTAAACACGCTATCGAGGCGACGGGGGGATTAAAGCCACTTGATCACACTCGTGGGTGGTCGATAGATAGATGATAGATAGATAGATAGATGTCTCAAGTTAATGTCTATTTCAGTTTTGGTTTTAGTAGCTGGTATTTCTTTGTTTTTGTTTTTTTTGTTTGTTTTTTTTCTTTTCATTGTTATTATTGTTATGGTAGTACTGATGCTGGTATTTGTTATTCATTACTGTTCTTTATTCATCAATATTATCATATATGCTTCAGTCATCAGCAGTATCATTATTATCATTTTCATTATTAATTTTACTATTGTCATTAGTTATCGTTATCATC
>NC_051396.1:50947404-50949904 GCF_015228065.2 Penaeus monodon
AAACGCCATTTCATCTCAGCACAGAAAACCAGCTTCTTCAAATCACGTAAAACCTCATGCAATCAAAATCCACAAATACGACACTCAGAATATTTAATTGCCAATTAATATGTTCCAGCAATTTCTCGGAATACGGAATGACTCGGCGGAGAGAAGAGTTATGAAAGAAAAAATACGTTCATTATATGAAACAACGAAAAATCAAGTAATAAAAAAGCGTGTTCGAATAAATAAATCATAGGAAATTTGAAAGAAATGGAGAGATAGAAGAAGTGAAAATCCTCTGCAGATGATGCTATGTATCCATGATACGTACAGAGTAATACAAGAGATACATGAGATACATACAAAGATACGTTCATAGAAACTTACACTGTATTATCTCATGTAATTCTATATGGTTTGCGAAAGTAATACACAGTAAAATAAAGAATAAGAGGGCGCAGGGTCAAATTATGATGAAAGATGTTAAAAGAAATATATTAAAAGGTTAACCCTATCTTCAGAAAGTAATTTTGTAGTCTTGGGAACTTATATATTACGCATTTTGGTGTATTAGTACGATTATATTTTAATACAAATACAGACTTATGAAAGTAGTGCATACTTTAAGATACTAGTGTCCTTATTTTGTTAAAAGTATGTAGTGCGGGTTTTTTTTCTGTGGAGACAAAGGTCGATATTGACCAGAATGCCAGTATTGCATGACCTCTAAGTTGCTGTTATTTTTCATGTTATTCCTGCCTTGTTTGAAGTTAGTTTTTTCAATATTTTCACTTCTCATTTCTCATTATATTACATTTACATCGTAGGGTCAGATGCAAAGCTCGTAAAATTATACAAAAATACATCGACGTAGGAAAAATCAGCGAAATAAAGACACAAATAAAAGAGAAATATATAAAATCCCCAATACAGTATGAAACACCAAAAATAAATGTTGATTCCGCTGGGAAAGTATTACAAAATCCTGAGAAACTCCATGGATTTCTTTTCATTTCTTTTCTTTTCTTTTCTATTGCTCGCTGTGTTTCAATTCTAGGAATATATCTATTGCTGTGACCTATTACTCTGCCGTGTTGCTATTATCCTAGATCAGTGTTATGCAATCCAGTGTTACTCTATTCGTTGCATGGCACTTACTTAACTTTTAAGCTCTGCACGTCGTGTAAAGTACTCGCATCGTGCTAATAATACACGTTGACAAGATTTTGCAGTAAGATATATGATCTTCATATTTGCAAAGTTGTTTGACCTGCCGTGAGATGGCGTTGACCTGATTTCATGACGTTAGATTTACTGTAAGATTATTTCTTTTGTGATGGATAATATTCTTTGTTATATTTGTCGAAATATTTTGTTTTATATAATTGTGGTATATATTCACTTTATACGCATCAGTGGTCCATATATTCCGTGACGTTACTCGTTGACACAATTTCTATTAAAGTGACGATATCTCTTTTATCTACCTTTAAAAAAGTCCATAACCTTAAATCCATAAACTTAACTTCCGAACATTATCCCAAAACTCTGACGCCGTGACCTAAATTCACGACGAGAGAGGACGGCCACGGCCACGACCTTTCAACGAATGACTTCACGTGAAATAAAATAACATTACCACTCATTTTATAGCATCGCCCTCATTTTATCTATTTTTCCCACTTTTATTTTTTCTTTCTTTCAAATCCCAAAGCTCGTGGAGGAAGTGCAAGTCAGTGTCAATGAGGAGGCTACGGACAAGCCCAAGACGGGAGAGGAGGGAGCGTTCGAATTGCCTGAAGGTGACTTCGAAGATGGGATGTTAGGAATCAGTGTAAGTATCAAAATAACGATGATGATGAATGTTTTTATAATGATAATGATGAAGATATTGATTAGTTAATGGTAAAAATAATGATGGTGGCATTGATTAGTTGATGATATTGTTAACGATGATAATATTAATAACTCGATGATCATAATAATGATGGTGATATTAATAACTTGATGATAATAATGGCAATGATTAGTTGATGATGATGGTAATGATGATAATACTGATCACTTCATGATGATGATAATGTTGGTAATACTGATTGGCTGATGATGATCAAGATACTGTTGACTGGATGATGATAAAGATAATGATGATGATATTGATAAATGGTAATAATAGTGATAATGACAATGAGGATAGTAATAATGATAATGATAAAGATAGATATAGGGATAGGTATAGATAATGATAAAGATAGATAGATAATGACATATAATGGAAATGATAAATAGGATAACAATATAAATATCTTGATAATGATAAGGATAAGGATAAGGATAACCATAGTGATAATGATAATGATAACAATAGCGATATGATGATAACGATGTTGGAGAGATAATGTGACAGTGAAAATGATGATGATTATCATAATGATCATACTGATGATGATAATGAGGAGGAGGAGGATCAATTAATATTAATAGTGATGATAATGAAAATGATAATATTCACAAG
>NC_051396.1:50954904-50957404 GCF_015228065.2 Penaeus monodon
GTAATGGTAGGGCGAAAGTATCAAAAGTCGAAATGGCTGTGTTGCATGTCCTGTGGGCGTGTACGTGGGCGTGTCTGGGCGTGGCTGCTTTCGTGCGGACAATACCGGACACGGGCGTAAAAATTTGTGAGAGAGGAAAGGGTAAATGGTGCCCGTATTAATGGCGCTGCTGATGGTGATGCTGGTGGTGGTATTGATTATAATGATGGTGATGATGTTAATGATAATGATGATGGTAATAATGGTAATGATAGTGATAATAATAGTAATAATAAGAATAATAATAATAATGATCATAAAAATAATAATAAAATTAATAATAAATATAATAATAATAATCATAATCATAATAAGAATAATAATAATAAATAATAGTAATAGTAATAGTAATAGTAATAATAGTAATAAGGATAATAATAATGATAATAATAATTATTATTATTGTTGTTATTATCATGATCATGATAATAATGATGATGATGATAATGATAATAATAGAAATAATTATCTCTCCCCACCCAATCATCCTTCCCCTCTCTCTCCGCCCGTCCTCCTGCTTCACCCTCCTCCCCCTCCTTCCATTTACTTCCCCTCTTCTCTCCCCACCTTCACCCTATCCTCCCTCCCTTCCCCTCCTCCTCTCCCCTTCCCCCTCTTTCTCTTCTCCCCCTCCCTCCTCTGTCCTCTGTCCTCCCCTATCCACCCTCCTTTCCCCTTTACCTCCTCCCTCCTGTTCCCCCTCTTACCTTTCTCCCTCTCCCCTCCTCTCCCCTCACCCCACTCCCCTCAATCTCCCCCTCCCTCCCCTCTCCCCTCCCCTCTCCTCAATCTCCCTCTCCTTACCTCCTCCCTCACCCCAATCCCCTCAATCTCCCCCCTCCGCTTCACTCCTCCCCTCACACCCACTCCCCCTCAATCTCCCCTCCCTCCCCTCCCCCTCCCCTCTCCCTCCCCTCTCCTCTCCCTCTCCCTCCCCTCTCCGCTCAATCTCCCCTTCCCTCCCCTCGTGTCCCACCCCCCCACCCCCTCCCCCTCCCCTCTCCTCAATCTCCCTCTCCCTCCCCTCTCCTCAATCTCCCCTTCCCTCCCCTCTCCCCTCCCCTCTCCTCAATCTCCCCTTCCCTTCCTCTCCCCTCACCCCACTCCCCTCAATCTCCCCCTCCCTCCCCTCCTCCTCAATCTCCCCTTCCCTCCCCTCTCCCCTCCCCTCTCCTCAATCTCCCCCTCCCTTCCTCTCCCCTCACCCCACTCCCCTCAATCTCCCCCTCCCTCCCTCTCCGCTCATCCCCCTCCCCTCAATCTCCCCCCCCCTCCCGCAGGTGGTGCCCCCGGAGCAGCCTCTCTTCGGCGACGGCTACACAGGGCTGGTCGTGTGCCACTTCTGGAGGTGTGTCGGGCTGGGAGTGGTGGACCGTGTGGCATCGAACGACCGATCGGCCTCCCCACCAAAGACGGGCGTCTCATGTTCCCGCACCGCACGCCGAACACGAGCGTGAGTTCTGGGTGGGGCTCGTCGAGAAGGCGTATGCGAAGTGAGTTGGGGGCGCGTGGGGGTGGGGTGGGGGGAAGAGGAGGAGGAGGGTGGTTTGGGGGAGGGGGTGTGGGGAGGAGGAGGGGGGTTTGGGGGGAGGGAGTGGTTTTGGGGAGGAGGAGGGGGGTTGGGGGAGAAGGAGGAAGGTTTGGGGGGAGGGGTGTGTGGGGAGGAGAGGGTGGTTTGGGGGGAGGGCGGTGGTTGGGGAGAAGAAGGGGAGGGGAGGATGGGGTTGGGGTGATAGAATATAGGGGAAAGGAGTGGGGGAAGAGGGGTTGTAGGGGTGAAGGAAGGGGTTGGGGAGGGTTGGGGGATGGAGGGGGTGTGGGGTTAGGGAAAAGAAAAGAGGTAATGAACGATTACAGAGAAGGCCTGAGAGTAGGAGGGAAGGAGGAGGAAGGAGAGAAGGAGGGAGGGAGGGAAGGGAGGGGGTGGGGAGAAAGAAGGAAGGAAGTTTAAGATAAGCGAGTGTTTCTTACGATTGTTTGTGGGTAAATATGACACCTGGGGGGTAAGGCGGGGTGGGGAGGGTGGGGGGGATAAGAAGTCCATGTCGATATCAAGTCAAATCCGTTGCCACGTGAATCTCCGGCCTAAAGCTTCTAAAGAGGTTTGGCCAGTGTTGACTACCAGGTCCACGCACGTCGACAAAGCCTGTTTATAATTATTCAAGACCTATATAAGAACTTCCAGAAGTCTATAGACCTTTGCAACAAATCCACGCCGTAAATGTAACTACGTCGACTTAACCTTGCAAGAAAGTTCCTCAGGTTTATAACACGGAGAAAAAAAAAACAAAGATGGTGGATTGTTTATAGCCATTTTTTGACAAAAGAGGAAGAGGGAGAGTTACTTTACGTGGAACTATAAGCCAAGTTAGTGCCTTGTTTTATAGCATGAGGAGGGGAAGAGAGGGGGAGAGAAGGGGAGAGAAGGGGAGAGGGGAAGAGAGGGGGGAAGGGGGAGGAC
>NC_051396.1:50962404-50964904 GCF_015228065.2 Penaeus monodon
TTTTGTTTTGTTTCGTTTCGTTGTTTTTTTTGGTTTTGTTCTTTCACTTTGCCTCTTTGTTCTTTTCGCTTCTTATGCACGTTTTTTGCCTTTCTCTCTCATTACTTAAAAAAATAATAATGTCGTATCATAATTTAATTTTTCATTCTTTTTCCAACTGTCTTTTCTCTTTTCCTCTTTCAAGGATAACCTAAGAAATAATAATAATAATAATAATAATAATAACATGAAAATAAAACACGCAGTAAGAAAAAGACAACGAAAAAGAAAACAACAAATGAATATTTAAATAAAATCACAACATTTAGTCCAACTCTCAACGCGACGATCATTAATCACAGTCCGAATCACGTGGATTGACACTCATGAGGTCGCCATGGCACTCCTGGCACTCCATGGCACCTCAACATGTCAACACTGAAACATTCCTCGCAACCAACAAACGATTTTTTTTAGTATATATATATATATATATATATATATATATATATATATATATATATATATATATATATATATATATATATATTTTTTTTTTTTTTTTTTTTTTTTTTTTTTTTTTGTATATATTTCTTCTTCTTCTTCTTCTTCTTCTTCTCCTTTAATGTTTTTTTTCTTATATGTATTATTGTTTCTTCTTTTTTAATGTTATTGCTTTTCTTATGATTTTCTTGCTTTGCCGTTGTTGTTGTTGTTTTGGTGTGTATTTTTATCTATCATTTTCTGTTTATTTGTGCGTTTGTTTGTCTGTGATTTATTTATCTCATTTATTTATTCTAAGGAAGAATATTTTTTAATGACATGAATATGTGCTGGTATTTTCGTTGAGAAATTTTAATGTTGCTTTTTTTTTTCTTCTTTTTTTTCCTTTTTCCCTTTTCGTCCATCCTTCTTTCCTTTCTCGTTTCTCCCTTTCATCTCGCCTTCTCTCCTTCTTCCCTTCCTCATTCCGCGACTTTCTTTATCTCTCCTTCACCTCCTCTCTTCCTCCCTTCCTTCCTCTCTCTCTCTCTCTCTCTCTCTCATTCTCCCTCTCTCTCTCTCTCTCTCCTTACCCCTTCCTTATTCTCTCTTCTTCTTTATAATCCTCCCTCCTTCTTTACAAATCCCTTACCCCTTACCTATCTCTTCCGTCCTCTCTCCCTTCCTCCTTCCCACCCTCCTTACCCATCTCCCTCCTTACTCCACCCTCTTTCCCTCTCCTATTCTTTCCCTCTCACTCATTTTCCCTCTTCCTCCTTTTCCCTCTCCCTCCTTATCCCTATCCCACATTTTCTCTCTCCCTCCTTATCTCCCTCCCTCCTTATCCCTCTCCCTCCTTATCTCTCTCCCTCCCTTACCCCCCACCCTCCTTGTCTCCCTCCCTCCCTTACCCCTCTCCCTCCTTACCCCCCTCCCTCCTTATCCCTCTCCCTCCCTTATCCCTCTCCCTCCTTATCCCTCTCCTTCCTTACCCCTCCCCCTCCTTACCCCCCTCCCTCCTTATCCCTCTCCCTCCCTTATCCCTCTCCCTCCTTACCCCTCTCCCTCCTTATCCCCCTCCCTCCTTACCCCCCACCCTCCTTACCCCTCTCCCTCCTTACCCCTCTCCCTCCTTACCCCTCTCCCTCCCCCAGCGACTCCCTCTGGTCAGGCGTGCCCGAGGAGCAGCGGCAGAAACTGGGTGTCAACAGCCTCAGCGACGGAGAATTCTGGATGAGTTACGATGACTTTTGCGAGCAGTTCGAGGAGGTGTCCGTGTGCACCATCGGCCCTGACTTCGACAACGATGGCACTGTAGATCATGTCGGGCAGGTGGGTATGGTGGTGAGAGGGTATGGGGTGGGTTGAATGGGGGGCTGGTGGGTATGGTGGTGAGAGGGTATGGGGTGGGTTGAATGGGGGGTATGGTGGTGGGTTGAATGGGGGGCTGGTGGGTATGGTGGTGAGAGGGTATGGGGTGGGTTGAATGGGGGGGGGTATGGTGGTGGGTTGAATGAGGGGCTGGTGGGTATGGTGGTGAGAAGGTATGGTGGTGGGTTGAATGGGGGATGGTGGGTATGGTGGTGAGAGGGTATGGGGTGGGTTGAATGGGGGATGGTGGGTATGGTGGTGAGAGGGTATGGGGTGGGTTGAATGGGGGGTGGTGGGGATGGTGGGTATGGGAGGGGGGAATTGAATGGTAGGTGGTGGGTATGGTCGTGAGTGGGAATGGTGGTTTGGGGGTTAGAAGAGTGGGTGGGTATGGAGCAAGGTGGGTATGGTGGCTGATGGGATTAATGGATGGTAGGTATGTAAACATTATAAATCACATTAGGCGGATATAGAATATACTGGGCCATGGAGATAATAAGTGAAGCTACGACAGATGTTTTTATTGTTAGTTACAAGGCTTGGTGAGTACGAGCAAGTTAAAAAAAAACTTTGATGGGTAGAATAAATGGATATAGTGGTTGATAAGTATAATTAAGGGTATGAAGATGGGTATAATGACCCTGTAAATCACGTTGAAAAGGGTGAG
>NC_051396.1:50974904-50977404 GCF_015228065.2 Penaeus monodon
TCAAACATGCCAAGAACGTGCAAAGGTTCCGCATCATGCTGCTGGAGGCCGTGCTGATGAATCTGTTCGAGAAGCAACAAGGCTTTCAGCGCCTGGTAGGCGTGTGTCCGTAAGAGCTGTGCCTCGTGACACGCTTCGCCGGTCGAAGCCTCGAGCAATATGTACACTCCAAACAGCTCACCCAGGAGCACAGGAACTCCGTCATGATGCAGCTGTGCAAGATCCTGGAGGAATTCCACCGGGAAGGCTTCGTGCACAATTGCCTCAGACTGCAGAGCGTGTGCGTCAAGATCATGGCGTCTGGGCCGCAGGTGACCCTCGCCGACTTCGGCCTCACCCTGCTGGCCAACTGGCGCCCGAAGCTAGACGTCGTGTGGGACGAGCGCTCGCAATTCGCGCCCGAGATCTGCGGCACCAAGAACCCAGGCCGCTGCGGTTGGCAGTCTGACGCCTACAGCCTCGGCAAGCTCATGTACCAGCTGTACGGCAGCAAGCAGCTGCCGCCGCTGCTCGACTCCTGGTACGTCAGGAGCCAGGACGTGCGCCAAAGCGAGCGCAGAAGACTGGACTAGCTGCTCGAGTTTTTGAAGCAGCAGAAGGTCGACCTGGTCCGCTATGGCTACTGACCACGCAGTGTTTGCTCCGAACGTTGTCCGGAGTCAGCTGCGTGAGGCCAAGGAGCATCTGCGAGCGCAGATCGCAGTGTTTGGGGAAGCAAAGGAACAATTTTACTATTGATGATATTTTTATTGTGATATGAACTCCAGGCATACGCACACTGTTATACTATAATAAATAAAACAAACAAAAAATAATACATATATATATATACATCTTCCTATCTATTCCTATATATATATATATATATATATATATATATATATATATATATATATATATATATATATATATATATATATATATATATATTGATATCTATAACTATTTATCTATCTATCTATCTATTCATATATATATATTTTTTTACCAACAGCCATTCACTCCACTGCATGACATAGGCCTCTCTCAATTCATTACTGAGAGGTTATATGGCAGTGCCACCCTTGCCTGATTGGATGCCCTTACTAATCAACCGCGGTTTGTGCCACGGCGGTGACTTCCCCTATGGCACTTGCGTTTGACTTCTCAAAGCGATATGTCGTTTTCTCGTCGTGAGGTCAGGCTCGCGCGAGCAATCAGAGCACAGGTATTTTTACGACTGCCGCGGCAGGGAATTGAATTCCTCGTCTGTCTCCCATTTCCCTTTCCTCCACAACATTTACGCGCCCTCATTCCTTCTTCCGTTTCCCTTCAAACTCTCAGTCACTTGTCTCTTTACTCCTTTTCTTCTCCTCATTCCATACCCTGCATTTCTTGCAGCTCCAATACTATTCTTTCCCTTCTTCTTTCTCCCCATAATCTCTCTTTACTTGTGCTTCTATATCCCTTCATTCCTTCCCCCTCTTTCTCCTCCCTCATTATCCGTCTCCCTTTCTCACATCATTCCCTCCTCAGCCTCTCCTCCCCATTCTCTCGTCACCTTCTCCATAAACTCAGTACTTGCCCTTCTGTCTCCCTCTCTGTCCCTTACAGTCTTTCAAAGCTCTGGAAAAGGTATATATATATATATATATATATATATATATATATATATATATATATATATATATATATATATATATATATATATATATATATATATATATATATATATATATCGGGCCGCGGTGGCCGAATGGCTAACTCACAAGTCTGAATACAAATGATAAACAAAATACAGAGTTCGAATATGTTAAGATTGTCAAGAGAATATTTGTTACACGTATTATTTGATGATGACGTAACCATGGTCGGAATGGGGTTCCTCATGGGAGCAACGTTTCGGTTCGAGGAGGACGGGCTGTGGAGGCTGACTTTCCCTGACGGGGCGAGGAGGAGGAGGACGGTAGTGAGGCGGAAAGTCCCGCTGCGGCGTTGTTGCGAGTGGCATTACGAGAGAGCAGTAGTCGTGAGCAAAACAAGTCAAGGAAAAGAGTGAAAAAGAATAGAAGAAAGGAAAAGAGAGGAAGCAAGATCCAATCAGGCAAGGGTGGCACTGACAAATAACTGCTTAGTAAAAAAAAAAAAAAAGGGTAACACCGGCACTCTTCGTGGAAAGGAACTGAGGACCCTACCACGTACTCACTCCAAGAGCATCACAACATGAAAACTACAATTATCATGCTGTGACCACGGCGGCTCAGACATGAACCTACAGTTAAAAAAAGAAGATTACTGCAGAAATGCATCACTAAATGTTGAACATATATGCGTCGTTGTTGTTATTGTTGTTATTATTACTTTTCGAAATCTGAGTATCTACTCGTCTACGTGAGTTAAATAGGACACATATGAAAGGTATTTTAAGCATGTTCCTGCGGCGCTGTTATAATTCTTGTCTCATCTAATATGTTGAATTTATATTGCATGTAGATTATAAAGTAAATGTTTTTTGGGTATA
>NC_051396.1:50982404-50992404 GCF_015228065.2 Penaeus monodon
AACTACACAAGCACTTAACACTACAAAAACACTGAACACAAACAGATCTCACCACCAAACAAGCACGCCAAAAAAACAAAAGGATCCCCCAGTCCCGCAGCCTCGTCGTCATCGTTTGGATGACACCATCCTTGACGACGAGAGTAGCGACTCCGAGATCGACGTTGATGCCGATCCCGATCTCTCTCTCTCTCTCTCTCTCTCTCTCTCTCTCTCTCTCTCTCTCTCTCTCTCTCTCTCTCTCTCTCTCTCTCTCTCTCTCTCTCTCTCTCTCCCACTCTGTCTGTCTCCCCCTCCCTCCCTCCTTCCTCTCCCTCTCCCTCCCTCCTTCCTCTCCCTCTCCCTCCCTTCCCCTCCCCTCCCTCTCCCTCTCCCTCTCCTTCTCTCTCTCCCTCTCCCTCTTCGTCTCCCTCTCCCTCTCCCTCTTCGTCTCCTTCTACCTCTCTTTGTCTTTATTCTTCTCATTTCCCTTACTTCTCTCGTCTGGTTCTCTGCCACTACCCAAAGCCAGACATGTCCTAAAGGGAATGTGTAATCATTTTAATTATATTAAGATCATCTGCATCTACAGTTAGTGTCAACAATACTACTTTAAAACTAACTCTAGGCGAATATTTGTCTTCTCTTTTCAGCTGCAGTTTTGAAAAACAGAATATTTATAAATCAGTTTAATACTGGGGAAAAAAATGTGAAACATTAAAGGTATTTTATACTAGGTGCTCATTTGTATTTCAATACAAAAGAGAGGTGTCAAAGTTAGTGTAATTGTAGCATAGCAGAGTGTGACCCTCCTGCAATCCTTCCCAAATATTTAAATTTCTCTTTCCCTCATATAAGTGTTGACCCATACTGTATGCCACAGTGTATCCTCATGAGGCAGCCTATCTGTTGATTATAAAAAGCTACAGCTGTTTGTCTTGCAAAGAAAGAAAGATGATAGAGTAAATTGAATTAATGTTCATTTTTGTTTTCCATATCTCCTCCCTTCTAAATTCATATTCTTGGGTATCTCTTTAAAAGAAAGTTGTTTTTTGTTTTTAAGTATTAATACGATTACTTTATGGGCCAAGAATGTATTTGTTTAAATTAAATATTTTATAAGGTTTGACAGGTATGGTTGTTCCAATAAGTCAGCCTATTTTCCTGGCATTTGTTCTCAGCCACTCATTAATCATTATACATACAGGAACAATAGGCCCTTGCCTCCTTGTGTTCTTTTTTTTCTACTGGTTCTTGAACTTTACTCTTCTGTCATGCACTCTCAAAATTTTGTAGTCTCCTTTGCCTTCTCATTTTCTCTTTATTTTCCTTCTCCTTCTTTTTTTTGTTCTTTCTCCTTCTTCTCCTTCATCTTCCCTTTCTTTCTTCTTAATCTCCTCCTTTTCTTTCTACTTCTTCTCTTTTTCCTTATTCTCCTTCTCCTTTAAATCCCTTTCTTTTTCTTCACCTCCTTGATCAATCTACTCAAAATATGAAAATATATCATCTATTGTTCACTCTTTTCCATACAACAAAGGAATACAATAAATTGATGTGTAGTTTTTTCCTATATTTATTACAAAATCTTTGTAAAATAAAGACAACTAAACTTATTTTTACACCATAGTATTTTATCATTAACATAAAAAGGAAATGTAATCTTGATGTCTACATACATATGTTGTACTTTTTCCTTTCAGGCAAATGTTTCTTCCACAAAGCCTTTTTAGTACCCCAGAAATCTTGCCTGTCTTTAACCGGAAAATGCCACTGGGTATCTGGAATCATCTGGAAATAGTGAATTTTACTCTTCACTTTCCCTTTAACTTATCTTTTAAACAGTGAATTACTCTTCATCTTCTTTTTCATCCTTTTTGCATCAATCCAGCCACTCGATTCCATTTTTTTCTTGCTGTCGGCCAGAATGCGTTCATATTTCTCCTGTGACTCCTGAGAATACTTTTCTTCCTTGTCTGAGTCTGAATCATCATACACAATTCCTCTTTTCTTTGGTGGTGGTTTTGATTTGGTGACTGACTGTGATTTATCCAGTGCTGGTTTGCTATCATCTTTGTCTTTCTTGCCGTTTCCAGTTTTTTCATCTTTATCAGTCTTGAGGGTCCTAAACTCATTCTTTTCCTTTTCCAAAAAGGTTGTTTTATTCTTTTGACCACTGAAGAAGCTGCTGTTACTGCTATCTTCATCTTCTGCTCCAAACAAATCGGCATCAGCATCTACCAAGTCCAAGCTGGGAACAAAATACTTTGATTTGCCAGCCTGCTTGTTTGTACCAACTTCCTCAACATTACTGCATCTATCCTTATCACTATCGGGTGATGATGATGATTCCTCTTTGTCTGTGCCTTGAGTCCCATTGCTCACCTGATTCACTGTCTCTGTGGAATGATTTCTCACACTGCTTCCTTGGGTATCATCACCTTCTTTTAAAGTAGACAGTCCTTTGTCCTCTTGTGTATCTTCCTCTTGTGACGGCGATTTGGAAACCTTGGCTTTGGATGCCGATATCCAGCCTGATGAGCTGCTGGCCTTCGAGGAATTATACTTAAAAGTGTCCAGAGTAGGCTGTGATGTATAGAGCTGCTTGGATGAAACAAAACTGCTGGCTTTATTGCTAGTTGATGGTTTTGATTCTTCACCTTTGCTCTGAAGGGGGAAATTATTTGTTACCTTCTCATAATGCATATATCTGCCAGAAATTCACTATGTTTATTCATTTCTTAATTCCTACAAAAAAGGATGATTCAGGTAAAAAATATATGATTATGCTAAATTCTAAATATTTTTTGAGCATATTTTTCCAAAAATAAACATACAAAGAAATTTCCTACAATATTTCACAAAACAACTAATATCTCACCACCTACAGCAACCTTCTTAACATACACTTACATTTGCTATGTCCTCTCCACCGTCACCTTCAGTTTGATGTGAAAGATTATGTTTGATACAAAATTCCTTAATGTGTTTGACTATGGCAGGACCAAATTTCTGCACTTTCACTTCAGGTATGCCTTCAGCTGAAATCAAAATAATAAAAAAATTATATTTAGTAACTTGTATGATCACAAATCAAACATTTTGTCAAACACAGGAGGTACTTCAGAACTCCAACCCTGGATTTTTCAAGTTGTTTATCTATTGTATCTTTATTTAACCTTGATGAATCATGCAGATGTATAAAAAAAAATAAAATCACAAGTCTATGACAATATTTTTACACAGCTGATTTTATAACAAAAAATTAAACAAAATAACAATCAAAATAAAACATCCACATCAGACTACAGAACACTTCTAACAAAAAAATGCTTACTCATGCGCAGTGCACTAAGTGTCGATGGTCTGGTCTGGGCAAGCTGCAGCAAGACCCTGTTCGTGGCCACCAAATAAGGCATGAATCCACTCTCTTCTCCCAGCTGGTTACGCAGTTCAATCAACGACTGATACAGTTTAACCTGAAAATGTTTTTATCCTCATGAGAGACTGAGATTGAGATTGAGATTGAGATTGAGATTGAGATTGAGATTGAGACTGAGAGAGAGAGAGAGAGAGGAGAGAGAGATGAGAGAGAGAATGAGAGAGAGAATGAGAGTGAGAGTGAGAGTGAGAGAGTGAGAGAGTGAGTGAGAGAGTGAGAGAGAGAGAGAGAGAGAGAGAGAGAGAGAGAGAGAGAGAGAGAGAGAGAGAGAGAGAGAGAGAGAGAGAGGGGGGGACATACAAAACCACATGACTTCTTGTAAGCTTCTGCACATATATCCTTCCCCTATTGCAATTAACCAAGTAATTGCATCATCCATTTAGTTTAGTTTTGGGTAACATCACCTAATTACCTTATTCCTTGATTTTTTTTTATTACAATCAATATTGCCATTGACATAATTAATATTGACATTATGATTATTATAATGTTAACAATATGAAGAGATTTTTTTTTTTTTTTTTATCATGGAAAAGGAAAAATAAACAAAATGAGTGACAGCAAGTAACTAACTCCATGATAAACTTTTGTGGACCCAACTGTGTGTAAACAAATTCAATAAACAAAAATCACAGTGGATATGGCATGTTTGCCATACCAGCATCAACAGAATCAGCATCACCAATCACACATTCTGTCAGTGTTGAATCGCTAACCTTTAGTTCCTCTTCCCGAGGATCGACTGGCGTTGCCTGTTCCTTGTTGCTTCCACTCTTTTCTGCACTGTTTTCCTTGGTCTCTGTCTTTAGGCTCGACATCTGCCCTTGCTTCTGGAGGCTGGAGAGGCCCCGGCAAAGGAATTCACTGCAAAAAGTGCACAGGATGGTAAAAAAAAAATTATAATGAATGAAAAAAAAGATCTGGAGTAGATAAATAAGAATAATAAAAATAAAAATGAAAATAGCAATAATAATTACCCTATCCACCACCACCATCACAGTAACCATTATTTCTTATATACAGTTAAAATCATGATCCTTCATAAAAACAAAAACCCCTCCATGGCAGGCTAATAATTACGGGTAACATTAAAGAATGAATCAAAACAATGGCTGCAGTTACGGTTACAGAAGACCATGACAGCCATAGATTATCTAAGTGTACAATCTATATTTGCATTTTTAACTTGATGCACTCTACTGATATACTTAGTCTTCAAGCAATGACCAAGGATTATTTTTAAAAATATACATATATTTTTCAGAGCAAATCCTACTTAAGAAAAGCTCAAACTCAAAGAAACTAAAAACACATCCTACCTTGGAGTGAATTTGCGACGCCCAACAACAGGGGTCGAGTCTGCAGCCGTTGGTCTCTTTATAGCTATAACATAACGCAGTTCATCACGCATTGTGGCTGAGGGCTGTAGGAGGATCTTGCAACTGTAAAAGAGAATATAAGATTTTTACCCTTTGATTTGATAAGTGTATCTATAAATTACAGGAATTCTATCACTGAAATTGTGAAAATCTTCCCTTCATCTTATCATGTGTTTTCTTGAGTTTGGTGTAACAGCATGTAGTAAAGTTCATCCTGATGTAAAGCTCTTTGAACTATTAAGCATGTAACTATTAAGTGGATTTAGACTCTTTATCTTTCACCTGAGCAGAGTAATAAAAGATGAGATGAAATCAGCTTGAACAAATCCTGAGACTCAACGACTCAAAAGTGTGAGCAACCAGAGTAAGCATCAAGATTACAGGGGGAAAAAAATAGTCTAGTGTAAAAAAAATCAAAAATTAAGAAAAAATCCTAGAAAAGATACCACTCACTTGGGGTTCCTCAGTGCCCTATCTCCTTCCCTGGTGATCCCGATGGCATCATAAGCAAACGTTGAGGCAGACCTTCCCCATCCTCCCCTCCCCCTTCCACCACCCCCTGAGCTTATGGTTGTCTCAGACAGATAGCCAGCAAACACCAACATCTTACCTGCACAAAAAATAAATGAATAAGAAAGTGAACACAAAATAGTACACAAAAGATCAAGGAAATATGAATGCATTTATATATATATATATATATATATATATATATATATATATATATATATATATATATATATATATATATATTATATATATATTTTTTTTTTTTTTTTTTTTTTTTTTTTTTTTTTTTTTTTTTTTTCAGACTAGGCAAAAAAAAAAATTTCTATCTTAACAGGGTATGTCATTTTGTAAATCATTGTATATTGAGACCTCCTCATATTTTCTTTTATCTTACTTTACAGACTTTGTGTTTTTGTTGTATAAAGTAATTTCCATACGTACACAAAGCCTTCCAGTACGATTCATTCCTCTTTTTGCCAGCACCAAAGGACTCTATTCTCTTCCACTGTGGTCGCACCCGTTGGTTGTTCGAACCTTTCAGCACTAGGATGAGAGACCCTATTGCACATTGTCCATTACAACCCTACAGATAAAGTAAATAAATAAATCCCATTGCAACAGCACATATATGAACTACATTAATCAAAATTCCAAATATCTGCTCGATACCAACACAAAAAATAAAACTGTCTTAAAAACCATAATGTATCACCTTTAAGATTAACTACTTCAACCTAAAGTGGAAAAGCAAATCATATGAGAACTACAACAGTGAATCTTCTTCGATCTGTTTTATAATGAGTTTTCCTCTTTCTCCTCTGAAATCACTCACATCTGCTGCCTTCAAAAGGTTAACGGCATCCACGGTGAAGTCATATTTTCCTTCAGTATCGAGTGCTGCTTCAACTCTGCTCTGACCTTTGCTGACTCCTCCACCTGATAGTCTGTAAAATGGGGAATTATGTCACTGCTCAATGAGAAATCTTTTAGCTGAATATTTTATCTAATTTATACTTAAAAGGCAAGAAAACAATTTCACTTTAAAAAGGTAAAATACCAAGTAATTCCTGCAAAAGCCTAAAATAGAAAGATTCCTTAAATCTATATGCCCAGAACACAGTTTCACTATATATATATATAATATATATATATATATATATATATATATATATATATAATATATATATATAAAATATATATATATATATATATATATATATATATATACTGAAAGACCCACATAAAAATAAATGTCACATTAAAGATTCTCATCTAAAATCCTAATAACCACTTCCAGCACTATGATTTATTCTCTCTCTCTCTCTCTCTCTCCCTCTCCCCCTCCCCTTCCCTCTCCCCTTCCTCTTTCTCTCTCTCTCTCCCCCCCTCTCCCCCTCTCTCTTCTCCCCCCTCTCCTCTCTTCCCTCTCCCCCCCCCCCTCTCCCCCTCTCCCTCTCCTCTCCCTCTCCCTCTCCTCCCTCTCCCCTCTCTCTCTCTCTCTCCCTCTCCCCTTCCCCTTCCCTCTCCCTCTCTCCCCCTCTCTCTCTCTCCCCCCCTCCCCCCCTCTTTCCCCCCCCCCCCTCCCTCCCCCCCTCTCTCTTCCCTCCTCCTCCCTCCCTCCCCTCACCTCCCTCCCTTCTCTCTCCCCCCCCTCTCTCCCCCCCTCCCTCCCTCCCTCTCTCCTCTCCTCTCCCTCCCCTCTCTCCTCCCTCCCCTCTCTCTCCTCCCTCCCTCTCCCCCCCTCTCCCCCTCCCTCTCTCTCTCCCTCCCTCTCCTCTCCCCCCCCTCTCTCTCTCCCCCCTTCTCTCCCTCCCTCCCCTCCTCTCTCCCTTCTCCTCCTCTCCCTCTCCTCCTCCTCTCTCTCTCCCTCCTTCTCCCCCCTCTCTCCCCCTCCCCTCTCTCTCCCCTCTCTCTTTTCTCCCTCCTCTCTCTCTCCCCCTCTCTCTCTCTCCCTCTCTCTCTCTCTCCCTCCCCTCTCTCTCTCCCTCTCTCCTCTCTTCCTCTCTCTCTCTTCTCTCTCTCTCTCTCCCTCTCTCTTCTCTCTCTCCCCTCTCCTCTCTCTCTCTCTCTCCCTCTCCCTCACTCTCTCCCTCTCTCCCTCTCTCCCTCTCTCTCCCTCCCCCCTCCCTCCCCTCCCCCCCTCCCTCTCCCCCTCCCTCCCCCCTCCCTCTCTCCCTCCCTTCTCTCCCCCCCCTCCCCCCTCCCTCTCTCCCTCCCCTCTCCCTCCCTCTCCCCCTCCCTCCCCCCCTCCCTTTCTCCCTCCCTCCTCCCTCCCTCTCTCCCTCCCTCTTCCCCCCCTCTCTCCCTCCCCTCCCTCCCCCCCCTCTCCCTCCCCCCTCCCTCTCCCTCTCCCTCTCCCTCTCCCTCTCCCTCTCCCTCTCCCTCTCCCTCTCCCTAGTAACACCTTTAAAAAAACATTGACAACCTTTTCTGTCTCCTGTCCTTTAGTTATTTTCCTTTTCTAACACATTTTATTAAGTTTTGAAAAAGAAAAAATCAAATTTGCCATAATCTCTATAAATGAGGTTATCCCCCCACCCCCCACCCTCTCTTATACCCTAAACATCCTGCACTCTTTCTCTACTGCCTTTCTCTCCATCCTTCCCATCAGGTTACCCACATGCGAGTGCAGTTGTCACAGCAATCACTCTTTGGGGTCTGATCTGGGGGGCGGGACGTGAAGTGGGAGAGGATCTCTGCACGTCGGCAGGTTGTTATGGTTAGGAACCTCTCCATCCTGCTCATCATCTCTCTCCGCCGTTCCTGGTATCGCTGGTTTTTTATCTGGCTCAAAAAGTAGCTGTAGGGGAAAGAAGAAATTGTTAAGAGTGGGAATTTATGGTGGTCTGAAAAGTGTTTATTATGACAAATTTAGGAGAAGGTATGAATGAGAATGAATGTCTTTGAGAGATGTATTTGACACATTCTGATTATACCATCACCAGAAATGTGTGTAAATCGGAATGATTTGTAATCAAAACATGCCAAATACATCTCTTATGCTGTGAAGATATCTGTTCACATTCATACCGTTTTCCTACATAATGGTCATCTTGTTTTTCATTATTCTCTCCCTCTCTTAAGACAAAAATACATAGCTTAAATTCTTTTTTAATTCAAGCTGGAGTATCAGACCTAACTGAGAAAGCTACTCAGTATTCATCTACTTTCCATGAAAGCAGATAGTTATGAAGTCAAATTTTGTTTACCAGACTAAACAAAACATATCTAAACTGAATATATGCTTTTTAGAAATAAGTCTTTGCAATCTCGAAATAAGACCTTAGGCATTCCCTATTGAAACTTGTAAACAATCCCATCCCACTGTCCTATCCCCTGTCCTCTTTCCCTGGGACTCAACAGATCTTTCACTGCTGGAGTAGAGTGATCTCTGGCCTAGTGTTGTATATATCTTTCTTACTTTTTGGCTTTCTATATATATACTGCTTTGTAATCTGTACACATGAATACTCAAATTCATTAATACACTACCTCTTTAAGTCATCATCTATTCATTCACAAAACTGAACTCACCGATGCACTGCAAAGTCTTCTGGTGCATACAGAACAGTACATACGGACGGCAGGCCATCTCGTCCTGCACGACCTATCTCTTGATAGTAAGACTCGTGGTTACTTGATGCTCCATAGTGGATGACTTGCCGAACATCAGGTTTGTTTATACCCATTCCAAAAGCAATGGTGGCAACAATAAGATCTGCCTGGAGGGAAAAAAAAAATGGATAGGGCAATAGGAAATGAAAAATAGACAAACAAAAATTAGGCCACCTCCAGTTATATTAGTTATATGTAAACAATATAAAAGTAATAAATACCACACTGAAATAGTCTATGAAAAGAAATGGCCAGGTTCAAGTGACAATGTACAACGATTTCTCAGATGTCTGTGAATCCCAGAACTATACCACCTTCAGGACTAACTAAACAGTTATCAATATATTAAAGGATGTCTAACATTCACTTACAATACTATCCCAAAGTACACACGATAAATAATGGACAAAATGAAATGAAACACAGAAGGGAAATGATAAAACTATGATATGTTAGACTTAACATTCAGATGGCACAAGAAAAAGAAGTACTGGCCAGCATAAAGTAATATTCTCGGTGTTAAAAGTCTGTCTTTGTATTTATTTTCAATGTTGACTCAAAAGATCAAAGATTTAATGTTACCTTTCATAGTTCATCTATCAATTACATTTCAAGGGTACTTTCAATGTAACATACCTTGTCATACATAAATTGTTTGTGTGCCTCATCTCGCTGACCTGGTGTCATCCCTGCATGGTATTTTACACACTTTACACCCAAACCTGTAGGGATATTTAGGAATATATAGGAACATTTTTTCATCAAAATATGAAAAAAAAGAAATGTAGAAAAATACTCAAAGTCAATGTAAGGCAACAAAACATTAAGAAAGGAAGATATTGAGGGAGAGGGACAGGGAGAGGGAGAGGGACAGGGACAGGGACAGGGACAGGGACAGGGACAGGGACAGGGACAGGGACACGGACAGGGACACGGACAGGGACACGGACAGGGACACGGACAGGGACAGGGACAGGGACACGGACAGGGACAGGGACAGGGACAGGGACAGGGACAGGGACAGGGACAGGGAGTGGGAGAGAGAGAGAGAGAGGAAGAGGGAGAGGAGAGAAAAGTA